>NW_007259614.1:536663-538227 GCF_000164805.1 Carlito syrichta
CAGGCACGCATGCATGCATGCATAATACATACATATTTAAATGCAAGAACCCATGCATATATGCACAAAACACGTGAGAGATCTGTATGGACTAATGATGAGAGTGTACCATAAATTGAGGAGTTGGCAAACACAACATTCTACATCTGAGTGTAAAAATTATAAAAGTAGGCTGAGCTTCGTGTCTCAGCCTGTAATCCCAGCATTTTGGGAGGCCAAGGTGAGTGGCTTGACCAAGACCTTGTCTCTACAAAAAATAAAAATAAATTATAAAAGTAAATCATCCAAATTCAAAATTATATACAAATGAAAAAAGGTAAGTGCAATCTAAAACATTTTACATTCAATCTACAATCATAGAAAATTAACTTTGAGCATTTTTTGATATGATATAAAATATTGACATCTGACTTTAATGTAGATAACTTGCCTAGCCATCTTACTTATTCTTGTCAGGCTGATAGTCATAGAAGCCATGGTATTGCCAATTTCTTTATTTTAAGGCAAACATATCCTGGAATTGACAACATTGGAAGAATGTTTACATAATAGACAAATTTTCATAAGGCATATTTAAAAATTTTTATCCATTATACATGAATAATCATTAATTAATTTTTGCCTAATTTTAGGTATGAATATGGGCTATGTCATAATGTGATTTTTTTTTTTTGGTAAGGTATTTATCAATGCAACAGTCAGTCATTTTGCTTATTCATTCCTTTTGCTATGTAAAAAAAAATCATCTGTTTAAAAGTAAAGAGATATTTTTGTTTTGTTTTGTTTTTTGTTTTTTTTTTCACCAATCAGTAAATGACTCTGTATTTTCTTATTCAGGTACATGGAAAATTATTAACTTTATTCTTTTGTTTTTTCATTAATCAGTATTTTTTATTATGGTTTTGTGGGGTACAGTTAAGGGTTAGGTGTACAATGACGTTTCATTCAGGTACCCTGTAGATAAGAAGTGTTTTCCCATCACCCGACAGATTTTTGCTACTGTTAATCCCATCCCCCTCCCCCCCATAGTTTCCCAGTACCATCCGTCATTTTCTCATAGTATTGCATTGGATGTTCAAGGTCCATTATATGAGTGAGAACATGTGATATTCGGATTTTTGTTTTTGTGAGAGGTCACTCAGTATTATAGACTCTAGTTCCATCCAGGTTGCAGCGAAATTCATGATTTTGTTCTTTTTTATGGCTGCGTAGTATTCCATCGTGTATATGTACCACATTTTTTTAATCCAGTCCTCTTTTGATGGGCAGCATGGTTGTTTCCAGGTTCTTGCTATTGTGAACAATGCTGCGATAAACATACGTGTGCAGGTATCTTTTTTATAGAGTGATTTGTGTTCTTCAGGGTATATTCCCAGTAGGGGGATTGCAGGGTCATATGGAAGGTCAATTTTTAGAGCTTTTAGGAATCGCCACACTGCTTTCCACAGAGGTTGCACTGGTTTACACTCCCACCAACAGTGTAGAAGTGTTCCCTTTTCACCACACCCTCTCCCGTTGCTGTTATTTTTTGAGTTGTTGATAATTGCCATTCTGACTGGAGTGA
>NW_007259614.1:538247-542026 GCF_000164805.1 Carlito syrichta
TTCGCATGCGGTCAGCCAATTTTCCCAGCACCATTTACTGAATAGGTTCTCCTCTCCCCATTGGTAGGTGGTGGGGGCTTTGTCGAAGATGAGTTGGTTGAGAAATTGAGGTTTTGCTTCTGGAATCTCAATTCTGTTCCATTGATCTATATGCCTGTTCCTGTACCAATACCAAGCTGTTTTGATGATTGTAGCTTTATAGTAAAGTTTGAAATCTGGTATTGTGATACCACCTGCTTTGTTTTTTTTGCTGAGGATTGTTCTGGCTATTCTTGGATGTTTGTGTTTCCATATGAATTCCTGTGTTGTTTTTTCTAGGTCTGAGAAGAATGTTGTTGGTAATTTAATGAGTATTGCATTGCATTTGTAGATTGCCTTAGGTAAGATGGACATCTTCACAATGTTGATTCTTCCGATCCATGAGCATGGGATATTTTTCCACTTGTTCATGTCGGCTTTGATTTCTTTGAGCAGTGTTTTGTAATTTTCATTGTAAAGGTCTTTCACGTCTCTGGTTAGGAAGATGCCAAGGTATTTCATTTTTTTGTGGCTATTGTGAATGGAACTGTGTTTTTTATTGGGTTTCTGTTTGTTTATTATTGGTGTAGAGAAATGCGATTGTCTTTTGTACATTTATTTTGTATCCTGAGACTTTGCCAAAGGCTTTTATCAATGTAAGGAGACCTTTGACAGATTCTCTTGGGTTTTCAAGGTACACCATCATGTCATCTGCATAGAGAGATAACTTGACTTCCTCTTTTCCTATTTGAATACCTCTGATTGCCTCCTCTTCTCTGATTGCTTTAGCCAGGACTTCCAATACTATGTTGAACAGGAGGGGAGAGAGTGGGCATCCTTGTCTAGTTCCAGTTTTCAGGGGAATTGGTTCCAATTTTTGTCCATTTAGGAGTATGCTGGCTGTGGGTTTCTCGTAGATGGCTTTTACTATTTTGAGGTATGTTCCCCGTATGCCTAGATGTTCAAGGGTTTTTATCAAGAAGGGGTGCTGGATTTTATCAAAAGCTTTTTCTGCATCTAGTGATATGATCATGTGGTTTTTGTTTTGACATCTGTTGATGTATTTAATTACATTTATGGTTTTACGAATATTGAACCAGCCTTGCATGCCAGGAATGAAGCCTACTTGGTCATGATGGATGATTTTTGAGATGTATTGCTGAATCCGGTTTGCTAGGATCTTGTTGAGAATTTTAGCATCTATGTTCATCAAAGATATTGGCCTGTAGTTCTCTTTCTTTGTTGGATCTTTACCTGGCTTGGGTATCAATGTGATGTTGGCTTCGTAAAATGATTTGGGGAGAGTTCCATCTTTTTCAATCGCCTGGAATACGCTTCAGTAGGATTGGTATCAGCTCCTCCTTAAATGTCTTGTAGAATTCTGCTGGAAAGCCATCTGGACCAGGGCTTTTTTTTGTAGGAAGTTTTCTTATTACGTGGTCGATTTCCTTGATTGTTATTGGTTTATTTAGGGTCTCAATTTCTTCTTGTTCCAACCTAGGTAGGTTGTGTGATGTCAGAAAGTCTTCCATTTTCTTCTGGTTTTCAAGTTTGTTTCCATACAAGTGTACGTAGTAGTCTCTAATGATCTTTTGTATTTCTTCAGGGTCAGATGTGACTTCATCTTTTGTGTTTCTGATTATGCTTATTTGGTTTTTTTCTCGTTTTTTCTTGGTCAGTCTAGCTAGGGGACCATCAATCTTGTTTACCCTTTCGAAGAACCAGCTTTTTGTTTCATTGATTTTTTGTATTATCTTTTTGTCTTCTATGTCCTGGATTTGGGCTTTTATTTTGGTGATCTGGATTCTTCTGCTGAAATTAGGGTTTTTGTGGTCTTGCTTTTCCAGCTTCTTTAGGTGGCTTGTTAGGTTGTCAATTTCTGTTCCTTCCATTTTCCTCATGTGTGTTTGTAGGGATATAAATTCCCCTCTTACTACAGCTTTTAAGGCATCCCAGAGATTTTGGTAAGATGTTTATTTATTTTCGTTTGTTTCCAGGTATCTTTTGATCTCTATTTTGATGTCATCATTGACCCAGGAGTTATTTAGCATCATGCTGTTTAGTGTCCATGTCTTTGTGGGTTTTGGGGGGACTTTGTTGGTGTCAACGTTTATTTTTATTCCACTGTGGTCCGAAAAGGTGCATGGCAGAATTTCAGTCCTTTTAAATTTGCTTATACATGATTTGTGTCCAATTATGTGGTCGATCTTAGAATATGTTCCATGTGGTGATGAGTAGAATGTGTATTCTGTGGTCTTTGGATGGAGTGTTCTATAGGTATCAATTAAGTCCATTTGGTCCAGAGTCTCATTGAGGTCCGGATCTCCTTGCCGATTTTTGTCCTGATGACCTGTCTAGGGTTGTGAGTGGTGTATTAAAGTCCCCAGTTAAGATGGTGTTAGAGTCAATGTCTTCCTTTAGTCTTTCTAGAAGTTGCTTTATGAATGTTGGCACACCTATTTTGTGGGTCTATATGTTTAGGATAGTTATGTCTTGTTGATGGAGTGAACCTCTGTATCTTTTTTAATTTTTGATAGCTTAAATGGTATTTTATCTGAAATTAGGATTGCGACTCCTCCTTTCTTTTGTTTTCCATTTGCCGGAAAATTTGTTTCCCATCCTCTTACTTTGAAGGCAGTTATTGTTGCCTGGTGATATTTTATCCATTTTGCCATTCTATGTCTTTTCAGTGGTGCGTTTAGTCCATTCACATTCAGACTAATTATTGAAATGTGAGAGTTCGTCCCTATCATGGAGTTCTTATTGAATTGTTGTTCTTCTACTTAGATTTTCTTTTTTTGTCTTTCTTTGCTTTGCAGTTGGTTCGTGTATATTTTATTCTTTCCTGTACTCTTGTGAAGAACGTTGTCATTTTCTTTTCTCTGTGTTTAGTACTTTCTAAGTGTTTCATGTAGAGATGGTTTGTGGCTGCATAAGTTCTTAGGGATTGGATATCTGGGAAAGATTTTAATTCTCCCTCACTGATGAAGCTTAGCTTGGCTGGGTAGGTTATTCTTGGTTGAAATTGTTTATCCTTTAGGACTTTGAAGATAGGGCTCCAAGCTCTCCTAGCCTGCAGGGTTTCTGCAGATAAATCTGCTGCTATTCTGATTGGTCTTCCATGGTGGGTGATCTGGCCTTTTTCTCTTGCTGCCTTTAGAATTTTTTCTTTTGTGCCTACTTTATTTAGGCGAATTATTATGTGTCTAGGAGTTGGTCTTCTCATTTGTTGTCTTGCGGGGGTTCTCTGAATCTCTTGTGTTTGAATTTTTGTATCACTGATTAGATGAGGGAAATTTTCTTGAATGATCTCGTGGAAAGTTTGTTCCAATGTGGTCTCTGTTTCTCTTTATGCCTCAGGGAGTCCGATTATTCTTAGGTTAGGCCTCTTGAGGTAGTCACTCGTCTCTTGAAGGTTTTGTTATGTCTTTTTTAGCTTATTTTCTGTGTTTTTAAGAGTTTGGGTTATTTCATATTTTGGTCCTCAAGCTCTGAGATTCTTTCTTCTGCTTGGGCAATTCTGCTTTCCATGCTTATCAATTTGTTATTTATTTCATTCACAGTATTCTTTATTACTGTTATCTCAGATATCAGCTCCTTCCTAGTTTCTTCTTGTGTCTCCTCAATTCTTTTTAGTCTCTCCATTATTGTTTTGATATCTACATTTGCATTTTGAGACCCTTCATTCTGGGGACTTTTCATTGTTTGCATTCCAAAGTCAATTTTCTCAGTGTCTGCTCTCCCAGGCGTCTGGGAGAGAC
>NW_007259615.1:0-6105 GCF_000164805.1 Carlito syrichta
CGCATATAAGACAGCTCTTAATTCTGTTTTTTGTGCTGAAGTCTCTGAAGTACTTAAAACATGAGGTTTGTCATTAATTACTGCCACTGCTTTACCATTAGAAGCGCCATCAGTAAAAACCAATACTGCTCCCTTGAGGGGAACTAAGGAACATGCACAAGGAATAATTATAGGATTACATTTCACAAACTGCAACGATGGATTTCTAGGCAAATGAAACAAAATTTGTCCTCTAAAATCAATCAAAGCCACTTGTCAATCATCATTAGTTTGCAACAAGGTTTGAAACTGAGTTTTGTCATTTGGGATGATGATATTATCCACATCTTTTCCAAACAATTCCATGCTTCTCTGTCTTCCTTTGATAATTAGCAAACCTACTAAATGTGGATAAGATGCTAAAACTTTTTTAGAGGAAACCAGTAAATGTAACCATTCCGTAGGTCCTACCTGCCACAAGCGCCCTGCTGGGGTATGAGAAGTAGCCAACACAATTAATTCCCATGGTATATCATAACTTACCCTTTTCACCCTTTGGGACTCAATGGCCTTTTCCATGAGAGTTAAGGCCTCTTTTGCCTTGGGTGCTAAGACTCTTTTAGAAGTGGGGGAGGGATTCCCCTGCAGTATATCAAAAAGAGGCCTTAAATCTGCAGTAGTGACATGTAAATAAGGTCTCAGCCAATTAATATCTCCTAATAATTTCTGAAAATCATTTAATGATTCTTCCTTAATTGTAGAGGTTGATGACTCATAGTTTGAGTGTTTAACACTCGGCCAAGATAAGTAAAGGGTGGGTTGGTTTGAATTTTTTCAGGATAAATTTCCAAACCACAATTAGCCAATGCTGTTACTGTTTCATTCAAAACTTTATGCATGTGAGCAGGATCTTCATGAGCCAATAAAATATCATCCATGTGATGAATTAAATAAAGATTAGGATATTTGTTTCTTATATCCTGCAAGGCTGCATCTACAAACCTCTGGCACAAGGTATGACTGTTTTTCATACCTTGTGGCAGGACCTTCCATTGATATCTCTGGAACATCTGCTTTAAATTATGAGAAGGTAAATTAAATGCAAATCTTTTACAGTCCTGAGAATTTAAAGGTATAGAAAAAAAGTAATCCTGTAGATCAATAACTATGATGTTATAATCAGCAGGAATAGCAACCGGAGATGGCAGCCTGGGCTGCAATGCACCCATAGCCTCCATGGTGGCATTAATGGCTCTTAGATCCTGTAAAAGTCTCCATTTTCCAGATTTCTTTTTTATAACAAATATAGGAGTATTCCAAGGACTGGTAGAAGGCTCTATATGGCCAGCCTCCAACTGCTGTTGAACTAATTCTCTTGCTGTCTTAAGTTTCTCCGAGGGCATGGGCCATTGTTCCACCCAAACTGGTTTATCATCTTTCCAGGTAATGGGATCAGCAGCCTCAGGAACAATGGCCCCTAGGAAAAATTCGAAGAGCCAATACCAGACTGGTCTTTCCTCTCTGTAACCTGAACAGGTTCTTTTATGCCCTGTCTGTTCCTTCCAAGTCCCTTTTATGGATCTCATCCTATTGGTAGCATTTGCACTGACGCCTTGTCATCTGGACTATACAGAAGCATGCCCATTTGAGCGAGAACATCGTGTCCCCAAAGTGTAATGGGGATGGAAGGAATGATGTAGGGACAAAAGGTTCCCAAAGTTTCATCATCTGTCCAATTTAAGATTTGAGAACTTTTGGCTACAGAGGGCGTTTGACCAATACCAATGAGTCCTGATGGGGCTGCTTGTGTTGGCTTGGAAGATGGCCAGTCTTTCTCAGCAATACAAGAAACATCAGCCCCTGTATCTAGCAGACCTTTAATTTTAACTCCCTGAATATATAAATCTTTTAGAAGTCTGGAGTTAGTAATTTCCTGAACCCAGAAAGTGAAATTTCTTGAGCCAAATCCAGAGTCACCCCTGGGCTTATCAGTTAGAGACTTGTCCATTATAAGATAGGGTAAGTGTAGTAACTGAGATAGTCTTTGTTTATTTATTTTTATTTATTTATTTTTAGAGACAAGTTCTCATTGCATTGCCCAGGCTCATCTCAAATTCCTGGGCTCAAGCAATCCTCCCATCTTGGCCTCCCAGTTGTTTTGTGTTTTTTTTTTTTGAGTTGGAGTCTCACTCTGTTGCCCAGACTGGAGTGCAGTGGCTGCTCCTGGCCACTGCAGCCTCGACCTGCTGGGCACCAGTGATCCCTCCACCTCAGCCTTCCGAGTAGCCGGAATTACAGGCGCACGCTACCACGCCCGGCTAATTTTTTGATTTTATTGTAGAGATGAGGTTTCGCCTGCCCAGGCGGGTCTCAAATGAGCTATTCTTTGACCTCATAAAATTGTACGGTTTTGCTAGGGGGAGCAACAAGTACCTGGGTTTCCCCTGTGTAGTCAGAGTCCACCACTCCAGAATCACAGAAACTCCTTGTAGAGACAAGGGACTTCTTCCTAATATTATACCCACTATTCCATCCAGGAGAGGGCCCTTCACTCCCGTTGGAATTGGGGTAACTGGAACATCTGGAGTGAATATTGTTGTGGTGGAGGAACGGAGGTCTAGTCCTGTGCTCCCTGGGGTGGCTCTGATGAGTTCTGAGATGGGACAAAGGGAACAAACAGGTTCATGCTGGAAGCTGCCCCTATTGTTACTTGGGGCCGGGGCTGCTCCTCTGCCCATTTCCCAGAATCGGCACCATAGATCATTGTTTAGTTAACAGAGTGTCATTTTTTTGAAATTTGGATTTGCAATCCCTAACCCAATGAAATCCTTTCTGACACCTAAGACACAGAGACTTTGGTTGAGAGCTCTCATTAGGCTGTTGCATCAGAGCTTCCTGAAACCCTTGTTTAGCTGGGCAGTTCCTACTAATATGGCCAGGCTGCCCACAGTTATAACAAGTTAAAACCGAGCTGTTTTTTGATCTATTGTTACCATTTTGCATTCCCTGAACAAATTGTGCATAAGTTTCTCCCTTCAAGGCAGCAGTTATTGCCATACCCTGCATAAAGGCAGGGTTAGTATCAGCACACTGCCTGATATAATCAGTTAATTGTCCTGTTCTTCTAATCGGTCTAATCAAAGCTTGGCAAGTACTGTTAGCATTCTTGAAAGCCAACTGTTTAATAAGGATATTTGCTGCTTCTGCATTAGAGATTACTCTACTTACTGCTGTTGTAAGTCTAGAGAGAAACTCCTCATAAGTTTCATCTGTTTTCTGCTTAAGATCAGATAGTGAGGCAGTCTGAGTAGAATTAATAGGTAACTTCTTCCAAGCCTCACTTGCACAAGAATTTACCTGGAGTACAACTTCCTTGGGTAAGATTAGTTGACTGTCAACTGACTCATATAATCCTCTTCCTAACAGCATATTGCTAGAAATATGAAACTGATTTGGATCCCTCTGCTGGTTAGCAGCCATCTGGATCTTTACCTGATCTTCAAATTCAGTTTCCCATAGTAAATAGGCTCCTCCTGACAAACAGCTTTTAGCAAGTTGTCACCAATCTTGTGGTGTCATCCACCGAGTGGCAAATTGTTCCATAATAGTAATAGTATAAGGAACCATAGGACCATAACGAGTACAAGCCTCTTTAAGTTCCTTAATTAATTTATATGGTAGCGGCTCCCAGTGAGGTGCCTCATTTACTGTGCCTTCTTCCATATAAATTACTGGAAAGCAAGAAGACAAAGTAAAATCTCCCTCTTCTTCTGCCTTTTTTCTGGCTCCCTGCATACCTACATTAGTCAGAGACACATACCCAGGTGTGAATTTTGGTGTTTTCACCTTATTTCTAGTAAAGGGTATGGGAGGAGGTGCCTTGGCAACATTAGCAAGATTTTTTCGCTTATGACACCCAATCACTTCTTCCATTTCCTCCTTGGGGAAAAATTCATCATCTAAAGGAGGGGCCAAGGCTTTGGCCAGCAGGGGAGTGTCTTTATTTTTGGCCAGAATTTTGGAGGAATCGTACTGTAGGTAAAAAAAATCTCAGATAATATCCCATAAAGCTAATGTGTACAAAATGCAAGAGTCAAGACAACTGGTTCCTTTATCAGACAATATGTGCAAAATACTAATAGACATCAGAATACTTATGAACAAACTCACTCTGGCCCATGATTCTGCCATGGCTCTTAAACTGCTCACACTTCCTTGCTCTGCCTGTCTCTACAGAGGGGTCCTGAAAGAGAAAGCTTACCTTGAGGTCCCACGTTCAGGTACCACTTGCTGGGGACCAGCTCCAGCCAGGATCAGAGTACCCCAAAGGTGGAGATGGCATCGGCGATTGGGGGGAAGAAGAGAGAGAAAGAAAGAGACTGGACTCCAGTCTAGTGTAGAAGCTATGTATGTTATTGGGAATTATAACGGGTCTTTTATACACAAAGTCAGATGTGGGAGGGGCGTCCCCCACCCACCAGAAACCTTTATCCATGAAAACTTAATCAATGATTGCCTTTAAACCTTTTTCATATGATAATCTTAAAATTCCATAACAAAGGATAACCTAATCCGTGACTGACATATTCTATAATCCTTTTCCATCCTAAACTGATTGATTTATGCCAACTTAAACAATTCTATAGAAGCTTAATTATTTACTTTATGAATGAAAGTGGCCCATCCCAGAATGTTTGGAATGTGGCCCAGTCCAGAGTTCACAGTGGGCTACCTGAAAGTAACCCAGCCACATTCTTTCTACAATTCACACTTTCAATAAATCCTAAGATCATGACCCAGAAGCCTGTGACCAATACTAAGGCTCTTAGATGTGACACGAGTTTGAATTATAAGTTGTGTGAAAGCCAAAACTGCAGTTTGCAGAAGAATGGGAGCAATGAGCTTCTAAAGTTAGCTTGTGTTCATCCCGGTCTCAGAGTTTTCATGTTTTGAGCTCACAGGAGCTTAATTTGGTTAGTGCTGAGTAGAAAGGGGAAAGAAATGGGGTCAAATAGTTCCCGAAGGCATCCTAGTGGTCTCGGGGTCACCGACCCTTCCTGATCCCTAACACTCAGTGGGCCTCCATGGCTGGCTCCCAACAGCCTAGAGTAGCCTGGTACTGGGTCAGAGAGCACTGTTGAAACTGGAGCAAAGAACTTGTCAAGGTTATATAGTCAGTCTTCTAGCTCTGCATTTCATCCCCAACATTAGTTGCACTCACAGAGCTGGGCAGGTGGTCTTCATTCTGCACTTCCTGGACTGACTTCTCTGGCAGCAGAAAGAGGTCTGGGGCTGGGTTGTAATACACTGTTGAAACTGGAGCAAAGAACTACTTGAGGAAATGTATCAGTATTCCTGCCCTGCGTCTCCATCCCCAATATTAGCAAGCCTACAGAGCTGGGCAGGTGTTCTTAATCCTGCATTTCTTGGAGTGATTTACCTGGCAGCATAGATTAACCTGGGCCTGGGTCAGAGCACGCTGTTGAAACTGGACCGAAGTACTCCTATGGAAATGTATACAGGCTTCTTGCCCTGCATCTTCTTCTCCAACATCAGCAGCACCCACAGAGCTGGGTGTGTGGTTTCAACTTTATACTTCCGGGGCTGAATTTTCGGGCAGCAAAATATAGCCTGGGGCTGAGTCAGAGAGCTGCTGAAACTGGACCAAGAACTCACCTGGAAATGTATCCAGTCATCTAGCCTGGCATCTCCATCCACAACATCAGCCAACATCAGCAGCACCTGCATAACTGGGCAGGTGTTCTTCATCCAGCAATTCCTGAAATGACTTCTTAGGCAGCAGAATAGATCCTGGGTCTGAGTCAGAGCGTGCCGTTGAAACTGGACCAAAGAATTCCTCCATGAAATGTATCCAGTCTTCTTGCCCTGCATCTCCCTCTCCAACATCAGCAGCACCCGCAGAGCTGGGCAGGTGGACTTCATCCTGCCCTTTCTGGACCAACTTTGCTGGCAGAACAAAGTAGGCTGGGGCTCGGTCAGAGAGCAGTGTTGAAACTGGAGCAAATAACTCCTTGAGGAAATGTATCCAGTCTTCTTGCCCTGCATCTACATCCCAATATAAGGAGGACCCACTGAGTTGGGCAGGCGGTCTGCATCATGCACTTC
>NW_007259615.1:6667-7358 GCF_000164805.1 Carlito syrichta
CTGAACAGGTGGTCTTCATCCTTTACTTCCTGGACTGAATTCTCTGGAAACAGAAAGAAGCCTGCAGCTGGGTCAGAGCAAGCTGTTTAAACTGGAGCAAAAAATTCCTCGAGGGAATGTATCTAGTCTTCTTGTCCTGCACTCTGTCCCCCACATTAGCAGCACAAAGAGCTGGGCATGTGGTCTTCGTCCTGCAGGACCTAGACTGACTTCTCTGTCAGCATAGAGCAGCCAGGGGCTGGGTGGTTGAGCACTGTTGAAACTGGAGGAAAGAACTGCCAGAAGAAATGTATCCAGTCTTCTTATCTTGCGTGTCCATTCCCAGATTCAGCAGCATCCACAGAGCTGGGCAGGTGGTCTTCATCCTGCACCTGGACTGACTTTTCTGGCAGCATTGAGCAGCCTTGGCCTAGGTCAGAGAGCACTGTTGAACTGTAGCAAAGAATTCCATGAGGGAATATACGCAGTCTTCTGAGGCTGGAGAAGAGAGCGCTTTTGAAACAGAAGCAAAGAACTCCTTGAGGGAATATATGTAGTCTGCTTGCTCTGTGTCTCCATCCATAACATGAGCAGCACCCACTGGGCTTGGCAGATTATCTTCATCTGACAATTCCTGGACTGACTGCTCTGACAGGAGAAACCAGCCTGGGATGGCAGCGAGTGCACTGTTTTAACTGTACCAAAGAACTAC
>NW_007259616.1:0-9080 GCF_000164805.1 Carlito syrichta
TAACCAGCTGACTAGCCAGCGGACTTAACTAGCTGACAACACAAGCTAGCCATGTGGCTAGCCAACTGACTTTACTAGCAAGCTACCTATGTATACACCTGGCTTACCAACTGACTTAACTGCATAGCTACCTAGCTAACCAAATGGCTACCGAGCTGACTTAACTAGGTTACTTAAATAGATAGCAAGCTGAAGAGCCAGCTGACTTAACAAGCTAGCTATCCTGCTAGACAGCTGGCCAGCCAGCTGAGTTGACTAACTGACTTAACTAGCTAGCCAGTTGACTTAACTGACTGACTTAACTAGCTAGCTACCTAGCTAGCCAACTGACTTAACTACATGACTTAACTAGCTAGCTACCTATCTAGCCAGCTGACTTAACTAGCTGATTTAACTAGCTAGCTACCTAGCTAGATGTCATATACGTAGCTGACTTAACTAGTTTACTTAGCTAGCTAGCTAACTGACATATCTATAGCTGACTTAACTAGTTTACTTAGCTAGCTAGCTAACTGACATATCTAACTGACAATTAACTAGCCCCCTAACTAGCCAGCTGACTTAACAAGCTGAATTAACTAGATACCTACTTGCATAGCGTGTTGGCTTTCATGCTGACTTAACTACCTAACTACCTAGCTGACCTCCTGGCCAGCGAGCTGACTTATCTAGGTGAAAAATAGCTAGCCAGCTGGCTTGCCAACTAAGTTAACTAGCCAGCTACCCTGTTAGGCAGCTGTCTAGCCAGTTGACATTACCAACTGACTTAAATTGATAGCCAGATGATGTAACTAGCTGACTTAACTAGCTAGCTACCTACCTAGCCAGCTGACTTAACTAGCTGACTTAACTGTTTAGCTACCTAGCTATCCAGCTGGCTGATGAGCTGATTTAAATAGCTGACTCAACCAACAATCCAACTGGCTGGACAGCTGACTTAACAAGCTGACTTAACTAAATAGCTCGCTAGCTGGCCAGTTGAATTAACTAGCTGACTTAACCAGCTAGTCTGCTTGCTAGCCAGCTGATTTAATTAGCTAGATACATATCTAGCCAGCTGGGAAGCCAGCTGAATTAACTAACTGACTTATCTAGCTAGCCAGCTACCTAGCCAGCTAACTTAATTAGCTTGCTAACTAGTTAGCCACTTGGTTAGTCAGCTGGCTTAACTAGTTGACTTAACCAGCTAGTCAGCTGGTGAGACTGCTGACTCAACTAGCTGTCTTAACTAGTTAGCCATCTGGCTAGCCAGATGACTTAACTAGCTCTCTACCTAGCTAGCTAGCTGGCTATCCACCTGACTTAACTAGCTGTCTTAATTAGATAGCCAGCTGGCTAGCCAACAGTCTTAACTAGCTCACCACGTAGCTAGCCAGCTGACTTAATTAGCTGAATTAAATAGCTGGCATTCTTGCTAGTCAGCTCAATTAACTAGCTTGCTATGTAGCCAGCCAGTTGGCTAATCAGCTCACTTAATTAGGTGACTTAACTATCTAGCTAGCTGTCTAGACAGCTGACTTAAGTAGGAAGCTACCTAGCTAGCCAGCTGGCTCTCAAGCTAACTTAACTAGGTGACTTAACTAGCTAGTCAGTGGTCTAGACAGCTGATTTAACTATCGAGCTACCTAGCTAGCCAGCTGTCTTGCCAGCTGACTTAACTAGGTGACTAAACTAGCTAACTAGCTTGCTAGCAGGCTGACTTAACTGCCTAGGTACCTAGCTAACCAGATGGATAGCCAGCTGACTTAACTAGCTAGCTACCTATATAGCTCGCTGGCTTGCCAGCTGACTTAAATGCTTAGCTACCCAGCTAACAAGCTGGCTAGTGAGCTGACTTAACTAGGTTTTTTACCTAGCTAGCTGACAAACTGGCCAGCTGACATAACTAGCTAACTACCCAGATAGGCAGCTGGCTAGCAAGCTGACTTGCATAGCTGACTTAACCAGCTAATTACCTAGCTAACCACCTGGCTTCCCTCGTTTTCTCACCTGGCTAGCTACCTAGCTAGCTAGCCAGCTGACATATCTAGCTGACTGAACTAGCTAGCTGATTAATATAGTTAGCTTCCAATCTAACCAGGTGTTTTAAATAGCAGAAATAACTAGCTAAGCTAGATGGCTAGCCACCTGACTTAAATAGCTTTATAACTAGATAACCAGTTGAATAGTCAACTGACTTAATGAATTGACTTAACTAGCTAGCCACCTTGTTGCCAGCAGATATAACTAGTTGATTTAACAATCTAGTCTGTTGGCTAACCAGTTGACTTAACTAGCTGGCTACCTATCTAGCCAGCTGGATAGCCAGCTGAATTACCTAGTTGACTTAAGCTAACAAACTGGCTATCCAGCTCACTTAACTAGCTAGCTACCTACCTAGCCAGCAGGCTAGCCAGCTGACTTAACAAGCTAACTTGAACAGATAGCCTGTTGGCTAGCAGCCTGACTTATCTAGCTAGATACCTACCTAGCCAGCAGGCAAGCTTGCTGACTTAACTAGCTGTCTGGAACAGCTAGCCTGCTGACTAGCAAGGGGACTTATCTAGCTAGCTACCTCCCTAGACAGCTGGCTAGACAACTGACTAAGCTAGCTGACTCAAAAAGCTAGCAAGTTGGCTAGCCAGCTGACTTAACTCACTGACATCACTAGCTAGCCAGGTAGCCATCTAGCTGACTCAATTAGCTAGCTACCTACCTTGCCAGTTGGCTTGCCAGCTCTCTTAACTAGCTGAATTAACCAGCTAGCCAGCTGACTAGCCAACTGACTTAACAAGCTCACTACCTAGCCAGCCAGCTGACTTAACTAGCTGACTTAACTAGCTAGCTACCTAGCTAACCAGCTGACTTAAATCGTTAGCTAACTAGCTAGCTACCTAGCTAGCCAGCTGACTTAAGTAGTTAGCTAACTTGCGAGCTACCTAACTAACAAGCTGAATTAAATAGTTAGCTGTCTAGCAAGTTAGTTGATTTAACCAGCTAGCTAGCTAGTTAGTTTACTTTTAATATAACATGCTAGCTAGTTGACTTAACTACCAGATTTAACTCATTAAATAACAAGCTAGTTAGCTGACAAAACCAGCTGATGTAACTCATTAGCTAACTAGCTAGTTTGCTGACTCATCCAGCTGACTTAACTCGTTAGCTAACTAGCTAGCTAGCCTACTCAACCAGCTAACTCAACCCGTTGGCTAATTAGCTAGCTAGTTGACTCAACCAGTTGACTTAACCCGTTAGTTAACTAGCTAACTAGCTGACTCAACCTGCTGACTTAACTCGTTAGATCACTAAGTAACTACCTGTCTTAACCAGCTGACATATTTAGAAAGCTGACTTAACTAACTGACTTAGCTAGCTGATTTAACTACTTAGCTAGTTAACTTAACTGTCTGACTTAATCAGTTAGCTAGCTGACTTGACCTGATTTAAGTAGTTAGCTAACTATTTTGCTAGCTGAATAACTAGCTGACTCAACTAATTAGCTAACTACTTAGGCAGCAGACTTAAGTAGCTGACTTAAATAGTTAGCTAACTAGTGAGCTAGCTGACTTAGCTAGTTAATTGATTATGTAGCTGACTTACCTAGCTGACTTAACTAGTTGGCTAACGAGATAGCTAGCTGACTTAATGAGTTGGTTAATGAGTTAGCTAACTGTTTTAACTAGTTGGTAAATGAGTTAACTAGCTGACTTACCTAGTTGGTTAGCTAGGTGACTTATCTTGTTGGGTGCCGAGTCGGCCAAATAAATAGCTGGTTTAACATGTTGGCTGACTACTTGGTTAACTTGTTTGCTGGCTTCACAAGTTGGTCAACTAGTCGGCCGACTAGTTAGCTGGGTCACCTAGCTGACTTAAGTTTTGCCTGCTATTTAGCTTGGTTAACCAGTTGGCTGGTTGGTTTGCTGACCTAATTAGTCGGCCGACTATTTCAGTGACTAGTTAGGTGGCCTAACTAGTCGGCTGACTAGTTAGCTGAGCTAATATGTCAGCTGACAATATGGCCGACTAGTCGGCCTATTGGTTAGCTGACTTAACTAGTAGGTCGGCTAGTCGGATATCCGGTTATCTGACTTAACTAGTCCAGTCACGCAGATGTCAGTTGACTTTACTAGTCGGCCAGCAAGTGACCGACAGGTCAGCTGACTTAACTAGTCAGCCAGAGATTGATCCAACTGGTCAGCTGAATTAACAAGTTGGCAGGCAAGTGAGCTGACTGGCCAGCTGACTTTAGTTGGTTGGCATGTGAGCCGACTGGTCAGAAGACTTAACTAGTAGACTGGTGATTGAACTGACCGGTGAGCCAACTTAACTAGTAGGCTGGTGAGTGAACCAAGGGGTGAGGTGCCTTAACTAGACTGCCGGCAAGTGAGCTGACCAATGAAATGACTTAACTTGTCATGTGGTGAGCAAGTCAACTAGTTACCTGACTATTAGACTGCGAGCAAGCCAACAAGTTTTTTGACCTGTTGGCTGGAGAGAGTATTGACTAGTTTGCTAACTGGTTGGCAGGTGAGCAATTCAACTAGTTAGCTGACCTGATGGAAAGCGAGCAAGGTCACTAGTTAGCTGACCAGCTAGTGGAGTTGCTAGCTGACTACTTTGCTAAGTAACTAGCTCATTTGCTAGCTGACTTAACTAGCTAGGTGACTACCTAGCAGGCTATCTAGCTGATATAACTAGCTAGCAAACGAGCTATCTAGCTGTCTAGCTAGCTGACTTAACTTCTTAGCTAACTGAAGGTTAGCTGGCTAGCTGACTTAACTATCTAGCTAACTAGCTAGCTGTCTAGCTAGCTGACTTAACTAGCTATCTCACTAGCAAGCTGATTTGCCAGCTGACTTAACTAGCTAGCTGACTATTTATCTGACTTGCTAGCTGACTTAACTAACTAGCTCACTAACTAGATGACTTAACTAGGTAGTTGAATAGTTAGGTGACTTGCTAGCTGCCTTAACTAGCTAGCTGGCCAGCCAGATAACTTAACTAGCTGACTATCTAGTTGGCTGGTTAGCTGGCTAGCCAGTTGACTTAATCAGCTAGTTACCTGGTTGGCTAGTTGGCTGCTAGCTGGCTTAAATAACTAGCTACCTGACTGGCTAGCTGGCTAGGCAGCCAACTAGCTAGTTATCGGCCTGGCCAGCTGGCTAACCAACCATCTTAAGTAGCCAGCCAGCTGGCTGGAAATTTGGAAAGACAGCAGGCTTAAGTCTCCAGCCACCCTACTGGCCAGGCGGCTATGCAGCCTGCGTAACTAGCTGGCCACCTACATGACCAGCCTGCTAACCAGCCTGCTTGACTTTCCAGGTACCTAGCTAGCCAGACATCTAACCAGCTGACTTAAATAGCTGAATTAAGTAGATAGCCATACTGCTAGCCAGCTGACTTAATTA
The DNA here is from genome assembly GCF_000164805.1 of Carlito syrichta. Lineage (NCBI taxonomy): Eukaryota > Metazoa > Chordata > Mammalia > Primates > Tarsiidae > Carlito > Carlito syrichta. Next base: position 5,388 of record NW_007259616.1, read on the forward strand.
GCTAGACACCTACCTAGCCAGGTGGCTAGCCAGCTGACTTAACTAGCTAACTTAACCTGCTTGCCAGTTGGATAGCCAGCTGAGTTAACTAGCTGGCTACCTAGGTAGGCAGTTGACTAGCCACTTGAATTAAATTGCTGACTTTACAAGCTGGACAGCTGGGTAGCCAGCTGACTCAACTAGCTGATTTAACTAGTTAGCCAGCTATCTAGCCAGTTGATTTAACTAGATGACATCACTAACTAGCCAGATGGCTAGCCAGCTGACTTATATAGCTAGCTACCTAAGTGACTTAACTAGTAAGGCAGCTGGCCAGCCAACTGACTTTACTAGCTAGCTACCCAGATAGGCAGCTGGCTAGCCAATTGACTTAACTAGCTGACTTAACTAGCTAGCCAGCTGACTTAAATAACTGACTTAACTACCTAGCTACCTAAATAATCAGCTGACATTACTAGCTGAAATAACTACCTCGCTACCTAGCTAGCTATGTAGCAAGAAAGCCGACTTAACTAGCTGACTTAACTAGCAAGCTACCTGACATAACTAGCTGACTTAACCAGCTAGCTACCTAACTAACCACCTGACTTAACTAGCTGAAATAACTAGCTAGGTCATTTTCTAGCCATCTGACTTAACTTGCTTTTTAACTAGCTAGCCAGCTGTGTAGCCAACTGACTTAATGAGGTGGCTTAACCAGCTAGACAGCTGGTTAGTCAGCTGACTTAACTAGTTGATTAACGAGCTAGACAGCTGGCCAGCCAGGTGACTAAACTAGCTGACTGAACTAGTTATCCAGCTGGCTAGACAACTGACTTAACTAGGTCACTACCTAGCTAGCCAGTTGGCTAGGCAGCTGACCTAACTAGCTGTCTTAACTAGCTGGCCTGCTTTCTAGCCAGTTGAATTAACTAGCTTGCTACATAGCTAGCCAGCTGGCTAGCCAGCTTAATTAACTAGGTGACTTACCTAGCTAGCCAGCTGTCTAGCCAGCTGATTAACTAACAAGTTACCGAGCTAGCAATCTGGCTAGCCAGCTGACTTAAGTAGCTGACATAACTAGCTAGCCATCTGGCTAGCCAGCTGACTCAATTGCCTAGCTACCATGCTAGCCAGCAGGCTAGTCAGCTGATTAAACTAGCTGTCTAAACAAAGTAGTCAGCTGTGTAGCTGGCAGACTTAACTAGCTAGCTGCCTAGCTAGACTGCTGAATAGTCATCTGACTTAACTAGCTGACATAACTAGACACCTATTGGCTAGCCAGCTGAATTAAATAGCTACCTACATACATAGCCCACTGGCTAGCCAGCTGACTTAACTACCTGACTTAATTAGCTAGCCAGCTGACTTAAGTAGCTGATTTAACTAGCTAACTGTCTACCAAGCCATCTGACTTTACTAGCTGTTTTAACTAGCTATCTCCCTAGTTAGCTATCATATAGCAGCTGACATAACTAGTTGAATTAACAAGGTAGTTAGCTAACATATTTATGTGACTTAAGCTGGATACCTAGCTAGCCATCTGACTTAACTAGCATAAATAACTACTGAGCCAGCTGTCTACCCATCTGACGTAACTAGCTTTTTAACTAGCTAGCCAGCTGGCTAGACAACTGACTTAATGAGCTGACTTAACTAGCCAGTCAGCTGGTTAGCCAGCTTTCTAAACTAGCTGACTTAACTAGCTTGCCAGGTGGCTAGCCAGCTGACTTAATTGCCTAGCTACCTAGCTAGCCAGGAGCCATACAGCTGATTTAACTAGCTGACTTAACGAATTAGCCAGCTTGCTAGCCAACAGACTTAACTTGCTAGCTACCTAGCTGGACAACTGGATAGCCAGCTGACTTATCTAGCTGATATAACTAGATAGTCTGATGGCTAGCCAGCTCACTTAACTAGTTAGCAACCTATGTTGCCCTCTGTCTTGCCAGCTGACTTAACTACCTAACTACGTAGCTAACCTGCTGGACAGCAAGTTGACTTAACTACATGTCTTAACTAGCTTGCCAGTTGGCTAGCCAACTGATTTAACTAGCTAGCTACACTGCTAGGCAACTGGTTAGCCAGCTGACTTAATTAATTAACTTAACTAGATAGCCAGCTACTTAACTAGCTGACTTAACAAAGTAACCAGCTGGCTAGCCAGCAACTTAACTAGCTAGCTACCTAGCTAGACAGCTGGATAGCGAGTTGATCTAACTAGCTGACATTACAAGATAGCTTGATGGCTAGCCAGCTGACTTAACTAGCTACCTACCTACATAACACTATGACTTGTCAGCTAACTACCTAACTACCTAGCTAACATGCTGGCCAGTGAGCTGACTTAACTACATGACTTAATTAGCTAGCCAGCTGGCTAACCAGCTGATTTAACTAGCTAGTTACTCTGCAAGGCAGCTGGCTAGCCAGCTGATTTAACTGACTTAACTAGTGAGCTACCTAGCTAGCCAGCTGACATAACTAGCTGACTTAACTAGCCAGTTACCTAGTTAAAAAGCTGGCTGGCCAGCTGACTTAATTAGCTGGGTTATCCAGCTAGCCAGCTGGCTGGAAAAACTGACATAACTAGCTGACTTAACCAGCTAGACAGCTGTCAAGCCAGCTGATTTAACTAGCTAGCTACTTTGCTAGGCAACTGGGTAGCCAGCTGAATTAACTAGCTGACTTAACTAGATTGCCACCTGGCTAGCCAGCTGACTAAAAGAGCTTGCTACCTAGATAGACAGCTGACTAGCCGGCTGACCTAACTTGTTGATATCACCAGTTAACCAATTGGTTAGTAAGCTGATTCAACTATCTGACTTAAGTAGTTAGACTGGGGGCTAGTCAGCTGACTTAACTAGCTCTCTACCTAGCTAGTCAACTGGCCAGCCACTTATCTAGATGAAATAACTAGCTAAGCTGCTTGCTATACAGCTCAATTAACCAGCTTGCTACATAGATACTCAGCTGGCTAGACAGCTGAATTAACTAGGTGACTTAACTAGCTAGCCAACTGGCTAGCGAGCTCAATTAACTAGCAAGCAACCTAGTTAGCCAGATGGTGAGTCAGTTGACTTAACTAGGTGACTTAATTAGCTAACCAGCTTTCTTGCCAGTTGACTTGAAGAGCTTGCTACCTAGCTACTCAACTGGCTAGGCAGTTGACTTAGCTAGATGACTCATTTAGCTAGACAGTTGGCTATCCAGCTGATTTAACTAGCTTGCTACCTAGCTGAGTTAACTAGCTGACTTAACTAGATGGCCTGCTTGCTAGGCAGCTGACTTAACTAGGTTGCTACCTAGCTATCCAGCTGGCTGACCAGCTGACTTAAATAGCTAGCCAGCTGCCGAGCAAGCTGAATTAACTAGCTAACTATCTGGTAGTCCTCTGGCTAGTCAACTGACTTAACTAGGTGACTTAACTAGCTAACTAGTTGATTTGACAGGTGACTGACTTAACTGGCTGACAACTAGATAGCTACCTGTCTTAACTATCTGAATTATATAGTTAGCTAACTATTTAACTAGCTGACAAGTAATTAGCTAAGTAGTTAGGTAGGAGACTTAAGTAGCTGACTTAAATAGTTAGCTAACTAGTGAGCTAACTGAATTAGCTAGCGACTTAGCTAGCTAGCTATTTAGCTACCTGACAGCTAGCTGACTTAACTAGTTGGCTCACTAGATAGCCAGATGACTTAATGAGTTGGG
>NW_007259617.1:0-1276 GCF_000164805.1 Carlito syrichta
TAGGCTGTTAATTTGTGAACCTTCCATTTTCTTCATGTGCGTTTGTAGGGATATAAATTCTCCTCTTACTACAACTTTCATGGTGTCCCAGAGATTTTAGTAAGGTGTTTCTTCATTTTCATTGGTTTCCAGGTATCTTTTAATCTCTGTTTTGATTTCATCATTGACCCAGGAGTTGTTTAGCATCATGCTGTTTAGTGTCCATGTCTCTGTGGGTTTTGGGGGGACCTTGTTAGTGTTAATGTTTATTTTTATTCCACTGTGGTCTGAGAAGGTGCATGGTAAAATTTCAGTCCTTTTAAATTTGCTTATGCTTGATTTATGGCCAAGTATGAGGTAGATCTTAGAGTACATTCCATGCGGTGATGAGTAGAATGTATATTCTGTGGTCCTTGGATGGAGGGTTCTGTAGGTATCAATTAATCAAAAAACCATTTGATCAAGAGTCACATTGAGGTTTTGGATCTCCTTGCTGATTTTTTGTCCTGATGATCTGTCTAGGGTTGTGAGTGGGGTATTAAAGTCCCCAGCTATGATGGTATTGGAGTCGATGTCTTTTTTTAGTTTACCTAAGAGCTGCATTATGAAAGTTGGTGCTCCTATGTTCGGTGTATATATGTTTAGGATGGATATTTCTTGTTGATGGATTGAATATTTTATCATTATGTAACGGTCTTCTATATCTTTTTTAATTTTTGACAGCTTAAAGGGTGTTTTTTCTGAGATTAAGATCATGGCTCTTCCATTCTTTTGTGTTCCATTTGCCTGAAAATTTGTTTCCCATCCTGTTACTTTGAGTCTGTGAGTGTCCTTTCTAGTGAGGTGAGTCTCTTGAAGGCAATAGATTGTTGCCTGGTGATATTTTTATCCATTTTGCCATTCTATGTCTTTTCAGTGGTGCATTTAGTCCGTTCACATTCAAACTAATTATTGAAATGTGAGAGTTGATCCCTATCATAATGTTCTTACAGAGTTGTTGTTCTTCCTGTTTGTGTGTTGTCTTTCTTTTGGTATTAGAGTTGGATCATGTGTGTTTTTAATCTTTTGCCTGTACTCTTGTGAAGAACGTTGTTGTTCTTTTTTCCTTTTCTTCTGTGCTCAATACTTTCTTAAGTGTTTCTTGTAGAGGTGATCTGGTGGCAGCATTGGTTCTTAGGGATTGGAAATCTAGGAAAGATTTAAATTCTCCCTCACTGTGAAGCTTAGCTTGGCTGGTAGGTTATTCTTGGTTGAAATTGTTTATCTTTTAGAACTTTGAAGATAGGGCTCCAAGCTC
>NW_007259617.1:1475-72448 GCF_000164805.1 Carlito syrichta
CTTTGTTTAGGCAAATTATTATGTATCTGGGAGTTGGTCTTCTCATTTGTTGTCTTGCAGGGGTTCTTTGAATCTCTTGTGTTTGAGTTTTTGCATCATTGATGAGATGAGGGAAGTTTTCTTGAATGATTTCATGTAATGTTTGTTCCATTGTGACCTCTGTTTCTCTCTCTGCCTCAGGAAGGCAAATTACTCTTAGGTTTGATCTCTCGAAGTGATCATTCATCTCTTGAGGGTTTTGTTCTGTCTTTTTGAGCTTCTTTTCTATGCTTTTGACAGTTTGGGTTAGTTCTGTGTTTTGGTCTTTGAGCTCTGAGATTCTTTCTTCTGCTTGGCTAATTCTTCTTTCCATACTTATTAGTTTGTTATTTATTTCCATCACAGTATTCTTTACTGCTGTTATTTCTGACATCAGCTCCTTCCTATTTTCCTCTTGTCTCTCCTCAGTTTTTTAAATTCTCTCTATTAATGTCTTGATGTCTGGGTTTGTTGCATGTGACCAGTCATTCTGGGGGCTCTTCATTGTTTGTGTTCCGGAGTCTATTTTCTCAGTGTCTGATCTCCCAGGGGTCTGTGTGAGACCTATATTCTTCTTTTGGTTTTTCTTCTTTTGTGTGGTTTTTTTCCCTCCCTACTTTTTCCTTTCCCTCCATGTCACCGTCTTCTTTAATTCTGTTATTCAGGGGTAGAGGGGTTGCTTTTACTTCTGTTTGTTCAATCTCCTATTCTTCTTATGTATGCCCTCCTACTTTGTTCAATTCTGGAGTTGCACTGTAGGTTGGGGCGGTCCTTTTTGCAGTTTTGAGATTTACTTAAGGGAGGAGCTGTGATTCAAAATCTATCTGCAGGTCCTAGTATCCACCGACAGGTGTATGGATAATCTGAGACCCACTTCCCACTGCCTTGAAATCTGTCTGTGCAGTGGGGCTGTAGGTTTACTCCCTGAAATAAAATGAGGTTAGCAGAAGGAAGAGAATGGAACAGACAGTGGGGGGAAGAGGGGGTGGAGAGAGAGAGGAGTAAGGGGGGAAACAGATGAGTGTATCAACAAATGGAGAGAGAGACCTAAACTGAAACAGATAAAAACAATAGACCACGCCTACAGACTAACCAGCTCCCATACAAAAAAAATTAAAACATACAATGATGCTAACATACAAGCTAACCAACCACCTTATTGGTGTGTTGTTCCTCTATACAAAGATATGGTTTACAGAGAAGAGAAAAGAGAAGAAAAGGAAGAGAAAAAAAAGAACAAAACAATAGGAATAGAATCAAGTCATTAAACTAACAGAACCAACTGAGCACACTCTGAGACTTTTTGTTTAAGTCCAGTGTCCTTTCAGCTCTGATTTCTAGCTGTCTTTTCAAGCTGGTAAATTAGTTCACAATTGGGGTCAGTTGCCCCTGGCCTGCTGTGAAGGACAGTTCAGATCATCCTCAGTTCACCACTCAAATCTGGCCTGTGTCTGTTTTTCAGGCTTGTTTTTCCCATTTCGGTGTTGTTACCTTGAATCGTCAGCAGGTAGTGCTATCTCAACTGCTCGCCCCAGAGGGAGTGGAGGTGGACAGGAGCTGGGCAGAGGCCGGAGATGGAAGCCTGTCTCAGGGCACACAAGAGGAAACCTACGGCTGGCAGGACATCAAGGTGGCAGCAGAGGTGGCAGTGATCCCAGCAGATCTTGCCTGCAGGGGCTTCAAGAACTGAAGTCGTGGATCGCCTCAGGCATGGGTGGTGCAATGTGCTATGGTTGCCACGGAGGCTGCGGAGGCACCGGTGGCTGCTGCATCTGTGGCTGCAGTGGCTGTCCAGACTGCTGCAATGCCCCGTGGTGGCGATGGCTGAGCTCTGTGTGAAGAGCAGGCTGCCGACGTTGGGATCTGCAGCCCTCGGGGAGAGAGTCAGAGACCCTCTGTGTTCTCCTTTGCAGAGGGTCTCATAGGCCAGGCTTCTCTCTCGCCATCTTGCTGGAAGTCCCCAACACACTTTTTTTAAACACACACAAGGGATACTATTTCCTTGTAATTCCTTTTTAAAAATTTTTTCAATTTAAAGATGTGGGGTACAATTCAGGGTTTGGTATACAAATGTTCATTATGGAGGTTTCCTTGTTGTGAGGTGTGCCTCACCTTCCCCTGGCAGTTTCCCATCACTGCCAATCCTGCCCCTCCTGTGCTGTTTCCCAGAACTGCCAATCCTTTTCTTATAATACTACAATAATTCTTCAAGGTCCACTTATGAGTGAGAACATGTGATAACTCAGTTCTTTGTTTCTGTGATAAAACACTCAGTATTATAGTCTCTAAGTCCATCCAGGTTGTTAGGAAGTTCATGACTTTGTTCTTCTTTATGACTGTGTAATATCCTATTGTGTATATGTACCACATTTTAAAAATCCAGTCTTCTCAATGGGCAGCATGATTGATCCCATGATTTTTCTATTGTGAATAATGCTGCAATAAACATGCATGTGCAGGTATCTTTTTCATAGAGTGATTTGAGTTCCTCCAGGTATTTTCCCAGTAGAGGGGTAGGGGGATCATATGGAAGGTTGATTTTTAGAACTCCTAGGAATCGCCAAACAGTTTTCCACAGAGGGTGTATTAATTTACACGCCCACAAACAGTGTAGAAACATTCCCTTTTCCCTACATCCTCTCCAGTATCTGTTGTTTTTTGAGTTATTGATGATGGCCATCCTGACTGGAGTTAGGTGGTATCTCAGTGTGGTTTTAATTTGCATTTCTTTGATGACTAGTGAGGTTGAGCATTTTTTTCATGTATCTGTTGACTGCTCATGTGTCTTCTTTTGAGAAGTGTCTATTCATGTCTTTTGCCCACTTTGTAATGGGGTTGTTTTTTTTATTTTGGCATGTTCAAACATGTTCTTTGGCATGTTCTTTGCAGAGCCTACATGTTAGACCTTTGTCAGATATATAGTTGGCAAATATTTTTTCCCTGTCTGTGGTCTGTCTCCCTGCTTTCTCAATGGTTTCTTTGACTTTGCAGAAGTTTGTCAGTTTGATGAGGTCCCACTTGTCTATCTTGTCTCTTAAGGCCTGGGCACTTGGGTTTTGATCAGGAATTGATTGCCAGTTCCAATGTCCATAAGGGTATCTCCTGTATTTTCTAAGGTTCATATAGTTTGTGGTTGTTTTACCTTTTGGTCTTTTATTCATTTAGAGTTGATTTTTCCTTGTAGATGGTAGATATTAGGCCTTTGTCAGATATACAGTTGGTGAATATTTTTTTCCTAGTCTATGGGGCTGTCTCCCTGCTCTCTTGATGATTTTTTGGCTGTGCAGAAGCTTGTCAGTTTGATTAGGTCATGCTTGTCTATCTTATATCTTATGGCATGGGCACTTAGGGTTGTAATCTTCTGCATATGGTCAACCAGTTTTCCCAGCACCATTTACTGAATAAATTCTCCTTTCTCCAGTGGTTGGTGGTGGAGGCTTTGTTGAAGGTGAGTTGGTTGAGAAATTGAGATTTTGCTTCTGGAATATCTACCCTGTTTCATTGGTCTATATGCCTGTTCTTGTACCAATACCAGGCTGTTTTGATTATTGTAGCTTTATAATAAAGCTTAAAGTCTGGGAATGTGATACCTCCTGCTTTTTTTTTTTTTTTTTGGTTTTTTTGATGATGATTGTTTTGACTATTCATGGTCATTTATGTTTCCATATGAATTCCTGTATTGTCATGTCCAGGTCTGAGAAGAATGCTGCTGGTAATTTAATGGGTATTGTGTTAAATCTGTAGATTGCCTTGGGTAGGATGGACGTCTTAAAAATGTTGATTCTTCCAATCCATGAGCATGAAATATTATTCCATTTTTGTCATCTTTGATTTCTTTGAGCAGGGTTTTGTAGTTTTTGTTGTTAAGGTCTTTCATGTCTCTGGCTAGGAAGATGCCAAGGCATTCTTTCTTTCTTTCTTTTTCTTTCTTTTTTTTTTTTTTTGGCTATTGTGAATGGGATTGTGCTCTTTAACTGGGTTTCTGTTTGTTTATAGTCAATGCATAGAAATGCAACTATCTTTTGCACATTTATTGTATACCTTGAGACTTTGCCAAAGTCCTTTATCAGTGCAAGGAGGTTTTGGACAGATTCTCTTGGGTTTTTGAGGTATAGAATCATGTCATCTGCAAAGCAGAATAACTTGACTTCCTCTATTCCTATTTGGATACTCTGAATCTCCTTCTCTTGTCTAATTGCTCTAGCTAGGACTTCCAAAAATATGTTTAAATGGAGTGATGAGAGTGTGCATCCTTGTCTTGTTGTTAGTGGGGTATTTAGTTCCCCAGGTAGGATTGTGCTAGAGTCAATTTTTTTTAAACTTTAGCTACAAGCTGCTCCTATGTTAGTGCATATATGTTTAGAATGTATATTTCTTGTTGATATATTGAACTTTTTATCATTATGTAGTAACTTTCTGTGTCTTTTAAAATTTTTGATAGCTTAAGGGGTATTTTGTGTGATATTAAGATCATGACTCCTGCATTCTTTTGTTTTCTGCTCACCTGAAATTTTGTTTCCCATCCTCTTACTTTGAGTCTGTGAGTATCCTTTCTGGTGAGATGAGTCTCTTAGAGACAATATATTGCTGCCTCATGATATTTTATTCATTTTGCCATTTTGTGTCTTTTCATTGGTGCATTTAGTCCATTCTCATTCAGGCTAATAATTGAGATGTGAGAGTTTATTCCTGTCATGAGGTTCTTATAGAGTTTGTTGTTGCTGCTGCTGTGTGCTTGTTTATTTGTTTGTTTTCTTGCTTTTGATTTTTGGGTTGATTCATATGTGTTTTCAATCTTTTTCCTGCATTCTTTGAAGGGCATTGTTGTTTTTTTTTTTTTAATTTCTTCTGTTTTTAATACTTTCTTATGTATTTCTTATAGAGTGGTCTGGAGGCAGCATAAACTCTTAGGGATTGAATGTCTGGGAAGGATTTTAATTCTCCATCTCTGATGAAGCTTAGCTTAGCTGGGTAGGTAATTCTTGGTTGAAGTTGTTTGTCTTTGAGAACTTTGAAGATTGGGCTCTAAGCTCTCCTAACCTGAAGTGTTTCTGTAGATAAGTCTGCTGTTGTTCTAATTGGTCTTCCCTGGGAGTATTCTGACCTTTTTCTTTTGTTGCCTTTACGATTTTTTTCTTTTATACCTACTTTGTGTAGGCAAATTACTATGTGTCTAGGAGTTGCTCTTCTCATTTGTTGTCTTTCAGGGGTTCTCTGAATCTCTTGTATTTGAATGGTTGCCACACTGATAAGATGAGGGAAGTTTCTTGGATAATTTCGTGGAATGTTTGTTCCAGGGTGGTCTCTGTCTCTCTATCTGCCTCAGAAATTCTAATGCATCTTAGGTTCAGCCTCTTGAAATAATTGCTCATCTCTTTTGTTCTGTCTTGTTAAGCTTTTTTTCTATTTTTTTTTTTTTTTTGAGTTGGAGTCTCACTCTGTCGCCCGGACTGGAGTGCAGTGGCCACTCCTGGCCACCACAGCCTCGACCTGCTGGGCTCTGGTGATCCTTCCACCTCAGCCTTCCAAGTAGCCGAAATTACAGGCATGCGCTACCATGCCCGGCTGATTTTTTTTTATTTATTGTAGAGATGACTTTTCTATGTTTTTAACAGTTTGGGTTGGTTCCATATTTTGGTGCTCAAGCTCTGAGATTCTTTCTTCTGCTTGGTTGATTCTTCTTTCCTTGCTTCTCAGTTTGTTATTTATTTCATATACTGTATTCTTTATTGCTGTTATCTGAGTTATCAACTCCTTCATTCTTTTCCCTTGTCTCTCTTCATTTCTATTTATTCTCTCTATTAATATCTTGATATCTAAGTTTGTGGTTTGAGATCAGTCATTCAGGGGTTCTTCATTTTTTGCATTCCAAAGTCTGTATTCTCAATGTCTGACCTTCCAGGGGTCTGTGTGAGACCCATATTCCCCTTTTGTTTTTCTCCATTTGTGTAGATTTTCCTCCTCTCACTTTTTTTAAACCTCTTCTTTAATTCTGTTGTTCACTGATGGGGGGAGGGTAGCTTTTATTTCTCTTTGCTCAATCTCCTATTCTTCCTTATGTAGATCCTATGGCTTTGTTCATTCTGTAGCTGGACTGGGGGTGGGGGCCTGTACTTTTTGCAGTTTTGAGATATAATTGATGGGGAGCTGCAGTTCAGAAACTATCTGCAGTTCCCAGTATCTGCTGACAGGTATGTGGGTCTCTTAGAATTCACTTCCCACTGCTTTACAATCTATTCATGCGGTGGGGGTATATGTTTGCCCCTTGAAAGCATAATGAGATAAAAAAGTAAAAGAATGGAAAAATGAAGGAGGAAGATGAGAAGAAGGTGGAGAGAGAGAGGGAGAAGAGGGAAAACAGGTGTGCCAACTAACAAATGAACAGAGACACAAACAAAGACCAACAAGATAAAAAACAAGAACATATCATCAAACCAACAACCCCTCCCCCCGTTGATGTACTCCCCCTCAAAAATACCCACACACAAACAGGAAGTCTAAAAAAACAACATTAAAATAACAGAAACAAAGCAAGTATGAAAACATCATTAAAAACAGAAAGAGAGAGGAAGGAAAAACTAAAACAAACAACAAGCAAAAACAAACAAATAAACCACACACAAAAAAACCCTCACTCTGAGGTGTTCCTGTAACTTCACTCTGGTCTCCAGCCCCTCTCCTCTGCTCTATGTGCAGGCTGATAGGGTTGCTCTCAGTGTGGGTCAGATGCCCCACAGAGTACTGTGGGAGGAGAGTGCATCAGATCTGGACTCATCTGGCTTGCTGCTGCTGCTGACAAGTCTCCTACTCAGACCTTGAGAGATATTATATTTTTGTTTAAATGGTACACACAATAATAATGAATATGCCGGAGAAGGAGAAATTACCACAGGATATGATGTTCAAGAAAGAATTCACATAGTAGATGAGACTCTATGATAGTCTTGTGTGTGATGTGTAAAGTTTGGATGGACAGAGGGGAGGTAGTTACTATTCATGAAAAAGGCCTGCAATTAGGTAAGGGGAGAGAGATTACTGTGTTAAAGTAAATTTTGCTGCTTGGTAAACTAGTGAGCAGAATTGCATGATAATGTTCAGTAAAGATTTACAAAATCCCCCATCTACATTTTGATCAAAAGAACCAGAAAGAAGCAAAATAGAGATACTTTATTATTGCTCATGATTATTAATAATCCTGAGGGAACAAACACTGCCTTATATCACAAACTCTGAGAAATATGTGTAAGATACAGTTTGGTCAAATTAAAATGAGTCATCAAAGACTGATAATCCGCACCCACTTTCCAAGAGATCTGTGCAGTGTGATGGGAAAATGATGACATTCTACATAATAATTTTTAAAAGACTCTAATCTCTAATTTATTAAAAAGAAAACTGAGTATATTAACAGACTATAGACAAAAAACAAACAAACAAAAACGCAAACACCCTACTCTGATTTTCTTTTCTCTGTGAAGTCAAATGCACCGTGTAACCCCAACAGTTGATACAGAAGATTGCACAGTCATGCTATCTTGTTTTTTTTGGTCTCCAACATGACTTCCTAATGGTGGCATAGGCTGACTCTGCAACAAAGGCAAACCCTTTCTTATGAAAAAAAAAATGGTTTGAAGTAGAAACAACCCTCATATAGTTGTTTCCATTACTATAGGAAAACAGCTTCTTAGCTGTCCATGGTTTGAGCTCCTCACCCATTTACTACTGTACAACTGATTTAATTATTGAAATCCATCATTCAGGTCTCCAGATAAAATTTAAAGAGAAGGTTAAAATAGTGTTTGTAAAATGAAAATGGAAAAAAGAAGAACCTACTTCAGTCAAGCAAATAGCAAGCTCATAAAAAGCATCTGTCATTAAAAAGTGATGGGCAGGAAAACAAACATGCAATCACAGGACCTATGCAAAAACCATGCAGTGATACCCTCAAAGTGAAAATGAATGTAAATTTTAAATTTTAGATAAATTTATCATCTGAAATAAGATTTGGGCAACCCTTTCAGGTCCCCTCCCACTGTGGGTGCTTCTCTGTCCTCTCAATAAAACCTGCCTTCTCACTAAAAAAAAAGATTTAATAAGAAAATATAATTAAATGTAGACAACACCATACTTTCAACAAAATTAAAGAAAATCGACTGTATGAAACAAATTAGAAAGATAATTAGTAGATTGAAGCATTTAAAGAAAGAGTTGCAAAAAGCTATTAAACAATTTAATATGATAACAGTATAGCAATTAAGTGACATAAAATCAAGCAAAGATCAAAATTAACAATACAAGAATAAAATCAGAGACATGGAGAGTAAGCTTACAAAAATAAGCATCTAGACTACGGGGGAAAACCATACAACTTTAAAAACTTGACATGTATGGAGAATGGGCAGAAAAAAGCATCTGAGTGATAAATAGGCTTTAAGAAGAAAATGGAATAAATGGGACAGAAACAATACTCAAAGACATAACAGAAGAAAATATTCCTAAAGTTAATAAAGATTTCAATCTACAGACTGAAAGAATTTGCCATAATTCATCAATATTACCAATAAACTTTAAGGTGTAACCCTATGTATCTTCTGAATTTCAAAAATAAAGGGGAAAAAAGCTATAGGTATCCAGGCAAAAGTAACTTACAGAGAAAAACAGACAAGTTGCCTTTAAAAACAAAACCTCAAAAACAAAATATTCCAGAAAGAAATGACACAACATATAGAGGGTTTTCAAGGGGTGGGGAAATGTGAAACAATATTTTTGTATAAAGCCAAATTGCTATTTATTTGTATTGACAATAGAAGGATAAACCAAAAAGTTGAAGCACAGCATCCCCAGAAAAACCTACTTGAGAGTAAAATCTAATCAACTAAGAAATTAATCAAAGAGGTCATGGATAAAGAATATTTGAGAAAAGGTAGTGTTGAACACTTAGACTATATAAACACAGAATTGGGCCTAAGTAATTTTGTTAATTATGTTGAAGGAAAATATTATAAATATCTAATTCTTCAAAGCAAGGTATATAATATAAAAAATAATAAATGAAATATAATTTAATGTAGTAATAATAATTTCACTAGGAGAGTTATATAAGAATCTAACAACAAAACTCAGAGAGTGAAGTCTAAGACACCTGGGTCATTACCTTTAATTGGAAAAAAGCAATATTACTTACTTTCTTTGTTTCATTAAACAATAATTATAAGTTTTGACAGTTAAACACATCAAATATAAGCAACTTGAATAAAGAGCAGACGGTTCTCAAAAAACATACTGAACAAGGAATGAAATGTAGCAAAAGATGCACAAGCAAGTGCAGACCATATGACAATGGGAAAATATTTTTAAATAAGTAAAAAGTGAAATAACATAAAAAAGAGGAGAGAAAAACTAAAAACAGAAACATAAAATAACAGAATACAGTAAATATCTTTTGTAAACATAAATGTAAATTGATAACTTACCTATTCAAAGAAAAACTCCCAGAGGAGGTTTAACAAAAAGGCATAACCTCAGTCTACAGAAAGTACACCTATAAAGAAGGTATTCATTTAGACTGAAACTAAAATGATAAGCAAATACATAACAGATAAATGAAAAGTAAAATAAAGTCACATACAACTAAAATAGAAAAAAAAACAACCCATATTTTCTATAGCCATGTCTCCCAATGTTGAATTCCAAATTAAATAATTAAACAGGACAAAGAGAGTTCCATTTTACTGATGAAGACATAATGCTCAATGAATGTATAACTATCTTCTACTGTATGGGCAAAATGGAGTAAAATTAAACTAAATAAAATTTTAAAATTTTGTTTAAAACACAGTGAAAATTTTACTGAAACACACTTAAGAGTAGGAAACTTAGACCCTGTTCAAAATCAACTATGAAAAGCCTTAACACTCTAAATAGTATATACCTGTTCTGAAAGATATAATCTGTAAAGTTATGATGTACAGTAAATAATTTCAAATTCTATATATCAAACTTCCATAACTGATAAACAAAAATATATCTATTTTGCATGTACAAAAACTGCATAATTTTAAAAAATCAATTAAAGTTTTAAAAAAATTTAAATAGTTGTGAAGAAAATTTAAGTAAATGTCAAAGATAACATAATCTTTTTTTTAACTCCAATGCAACAAAAGGAGAAATACATAATAGGAGCATATAATAATAGGAGTAAATAATAACTGATAAACTAAAATTTTTTAACTCTAATTTAAAGCCTCAGAGTGAATCAAAGATGTAAAAATTATAATTAAAACATTTTAAATAACAATAAAGTAAACCCTCATAAATAAACTTACTGAATGCAAATAAAGTTATACTCAATGGGAGAGTCATAGCATTAAACAACATCATTACTAAACAAAAATTGGTATAAATAATTAGTGTTTAATTCAAAAAGTTTAAAGAATAAGTAAGCAAACTAAGGAAAACATATGAAACAAATACACTCTATAAAAACTAAATTCAGTGAATTAGGGTTTTGTAAAATCCAAAAAGTAAAACATAAATCCACCAGCTTTCAAGAAATAAAAAAAAGAAAATGCAAACATACAAAACTGGAAATGATAAAGACAGTGTATTCACAGATTTAATTAAAATTAGATAACTTTAAAACCCAAAATGCCAGGCACGGTGACTCAAGCCTGTAATCCCAACACTTTGGGAGGTCAAGGCGAGAGGATTGCCTGAGCTCAGGTGTTCGAGACCAACCTGAGCAACTTGATGAGACCTCATCTCTACAATTAATCAAAAAATAAGCCGGGCATAATAGTGCCTGTAGTTCCCCCTGCTTGGAAGGCTGGGGCAGAAGGATCACCTGAACCCAGCAGGTCGAGGCTGCAGTGGCCACGAGCATGCCACTCCGCTGCAGCTTGGGTGACAGAGTGAGATTCCAACTCAAAAAACAAACAAAAAAACCCCAAAACTTCATTTGTTACTATACTATTAAAGTTGAAAAATGGATAAAAAGTATTTTATAGAAAAATAAAAATTACACAAATTTGCTCAACAAAAGTAGGGACATTTACATTGATTAATAACTACTGGGGTTAAAAAAAAAATCAATAATACTGCCAAAACAAAAATGAGCCTCCTCTTACAAAAAAAACTAACCAAACAAACAAACAAAAAAACAAAGACAAAACTCAGATGAGTTCAAGTATGATTCATAGGGGGTCAGAAGTTTTTAATGAAATGGCTAATTGTGAAAAAGTGAGGAATTCTTCCTAATGTCTTCCTGGGGCTGTAGCCCTGGGAACAGCCTGGACTCACTGCCAGCTAAATCAGAAATAAATTTTAAAACCTTTATTTTTCTAGGCAGAATCAGAAGCCTGGAGAAGGTGGACAGTTAAATAAAACATCAGTTCACACCTATTAAAAGCAGTAGAGGCCAGGTTCCATGCCAAATTGGCTTGAAGAAATTGTGTGACAGATATGCTTTTAATGAAGATTATTTCTCTACCTTCCTGTTTTAATTTGATTTCTCTGGCAGAGTTGTGCTTCCTTGGCTTGGAGGAAATCTGCTTAACTGCCACCATTTCGGCCCACAATCATGAACTAGACAGAGCTGGCAGTTTGGTTTTGACTTCCATAGGAATAATGGCATGGCTTCCACCAAAGTCCTGGAGAGATTTAGCAGGAAAGGAGAGGCTGCTACCTTTGGCTGAGACGGGCCACATGATGTCAGTGACAGAGGCTTTGCCCACTTTAAGCTAAATTATAGACCATATCTTCTTTACAGATGCTGTGTGGCAGCTAGCTAGATGGCCTTTGTCAACATCTCCACACTGCTGTGCAACTATTCCTCCAGGACCACAGCCTTCTTGCTAAGGCCTACAGCTTCTGCGTAGGTTTTAGAGCAGGCTGGGGCTGCATTCTTAGTTAGCCTCTAGGGCTCTCCATATTTAGCCACATTTTTTCTATAGATTACATAAAAATTTCATGGTCATTTCATAGTTTTCCAAATAGGTCTAAAATTATATCAGAGTGCAGAATGTCCCACAAGGACAAGTGTTTGCTGAGCATGTCTGTATTACTTTCCTATTGCAGCTGTAGCAAATTACCATAAATTTAGTGGCTTAGAACAATACATTTTTTAAAAAATCTTACAATTTAGGAGATCAGAAGTCCAAATTGGATCATACAGGCTACAATTAAGGTGTTGGAGGAGCTGCATTTCTTCTGGAGGTTTTAGAGAGGAATCTGTCTTGCCTTTTCCAGCTTCTAGAAGCTACCTGTAAACACTGCCTTAGGTCATAGCCCTTCGTCCATTGTTGAAGTTCAGCACTCCAATCTCTCTCCCATGGTCACATCTCCCCTTCTGACTTTGATCCTCTTGCCTCCCTTTTATTTTGTTTTTTTAAATTTTCTTTTTCTTTTAAAGATGTGAGGGTACAATTCAGGGTTAAGTGTACAAATGGCCATTGTACAGGTGAAGTTTGGGTCTCACTTTGGTCCCCATGTCACCTATTTGAGATCAGGTACCCCTATTGATGAAGTATGCCTCCCATCCCCTGCTCTCTCCCCTGGCAGTTTCCCACTAGTGCCAATCCCTTTCTTATAGTATTATAATTGTTCACGGTCCACTAATGAGAGAACATGTGGCACACAGTTCTTTGTTTCTGTGATAGATCACTGAGTATTATAGACTCTAAATCCATCCAAGTTGCTGTGAAGTTCATAATTTTGTCCTTCTTTATAGCTGTATAATATTCCATGGTGTATATGTACAACATTTAAAAAATTCAGTCCACTTTTGCTGGGCAGCACAGTTGGTTCCATGTTTTTTCTATTGTGAATAGTGCAGCAATAAACATGAGGGCACAGGTATCTTTTTTGTAGAATGATTTGTGTTCCTCAGGGTATATTCCCAGAAGGGGGATTGGTGGGTTGTATGGGAGGTCAATATTTAGATCATTTGAGAATTGTCACGCTGTTTTCCACAGAGGTTTTACTAGTTTACAATCCCACCAGTAGTGTAGAAGTATTCCCTTTTCCCTGCATCCTCTCCAGCATCTTTGGTTTTTTGAGTTATTGATGATGGCCATCCTGACTGGACTTAGGTGGTATCACAATGTAGTTTTAATTTGTATTTATTTGATGACTAGTGAGGCTGAGCATTTTTTCATGTATTTTTTGGCTGCTTGCATGTCTTCTTTTGAGAAATGTCTATTCATATATTTTTCCCACTTTTTAATAGGGCTGCTTGTTTTTTTCTTTTCAGTATGATTGAGTTCCTTATAGAGCCTAGATGCTAGGCCTTTGTCAGATATACAGTGGGCAAATATTTTCTCCCAGTTTGTGAACTGTCTTCCCACTCTCTTGATGGTTTCTTTGGCTTTGTAGAAGGTTTCAGTTTGTCTATCTTATCTCCTGTGGCATAGGCACTTGGAGTTTTGATCAGGAATTGGTTGCCAGTTCCAATTTCCATAAGGGTGTCTTCTGCATTTTCTGAGGTTCTTATACTTTGAGGTTTTTATGTTTTTGATTTTTGTGTATGATGATAGGTAGGGGTCTTGTTTTAATCTTCTGCATGTGGTCAACCACTTTTCCCAGTACCACTTACTGAATAGGTTCTTCTCTCCCCCGTGGTTGATGGTGGAAGCTTTGTTGAAGATAAGTGGTTGAGAAATTGAGGTTTTGCTTCTGGAATCTCAATCCTGTTCCATTGGTCTATATACCTGTTCTTGTACTAATACCAGGCAGTCTTGATTATTGTAGCCTTATAATAAAATTTAAAGTCTGGAAGTGTGATACCTCCCACTTTGTTTCTTTTGCTGAAGATTGTTTTGGCTATTCATGGTTGTTTATGATTCTATATGAATTTCTGTATTATTTCCAGGTCTGAGAAGAATGATGCTGGTAATTTAATGGGTATTGCATTAAATCTGTAGGTTGCCTTAGGTAGGATGGACATTTTAACAATGATGATTCTTCCACTCCATGAGCATGGAATATTTTTCCATTTCTTTGTGTCATTTGATTTCTCTGAGCAATGTTTTGTAGTTTTCCTTGTAGAGGTCTTTCACTTCTCCGGTTAGGAAGATGCTGAGGTATTTCCTTTATTTGTGGCTATTGTGAATGGGATTGTGCTTTTTATTTGGTTCTCTGCCTGTTTGTTGTTGGTTTATAAAAATGCTACTGTCTTTTCATGTTGATTTTGTACCCTGAGAATTTGTCAAAGTCCTTTATCAGTACGAGAAGGTTTTTGATAGATTCTTTTGGTTTTTTGAGTTATAGAATCATATCATCAGCAAAGAGTGATAGCTTGACTTCCTCTTTCTTACTTGGATACCCAGGATTTCCTTCTCTTGTCTGATTGCTCTAGCTAGACTTCCAACACTATGTTGAACAAGAAGGGTGAAAATGGGCAACCTTGTCTTATTCCAGTTTTCAGGGGAAATGCTTCCAAGTTTTGTTCATTTAGCAAAATGTTGGCTGTGGATTTATAGTAGATGGCTCCTACTATTTTGAGGTATGTTCCCTCTATGCTTAGGTATTCAAGAATTTTTATCAAGATGGATGCTAGATTTTATTGAATGCTTTTTCTGCATCTAATGGTATAATCATGTGATTCCTGTTTTTACATCTGTTGATGTATTTAATTACACTTATGGTCTTGTGAATGTTGAACCAGCCCTGCATCCCAGGAATGAAGTTTACTTGTTCATGGTGGATGATTTTTGAGATATGTTGTTGGATCCGGTTTGCTAGAATCTTGTTGAGTAATTCTGCATCTATGTTTATCAGGGACATTGGCCTGTAGCTCTCTTTCTTAGTTGGATCTTTACCTGGTTTGGGTATCAATGTGATGTTAGCTACATAAAATGATTTGGGGAGAATTCCGTCTTTCTCGATTGCTTGGAATACTTTCAATAGGATTGGTGTCAGCTCCTTCTTGTATGTTTTATAGAACTCTGTTGGAAAGCTGTCTGGTCCAGGACTTTTTTGTGTGTATGGTTTTCTTATGACAAAGTCTATTTTCTGGGTTGTTATTTGTCTATTTAATGTTTCAATTTCTTCTTGTTTCAACCTTGGGAGTTTGTGTGACGTCAGAAAGTCCTCCACTTCATTTAGATTTTCAAGTTTCCATACATGTGTGCATGGTAATCTCCGATAATTTTTTGTATTTCTTCAGGGTCCGTTGTGATTTGATCTTTTGCATTTCTAATTGTGTTTATTTGGGCTTTTTCTTGGTCAGTCTGGCTAGGGGTCCATCAATCTTATCCTTTCAAAGAGCCAGCTTTTTTGTTTCATTGGTTTTATCCGATGATATTTTTGTCTTCTATGTCCTGTATTTGAGCTTTTACTTTGGTGATCTGGATTCTTCTGCTGAAGTTAGGGTTTTGGTAGTCTTGTCTTTCCAGCTTCTTTAGGTGATGTTTTAGGATGTTAATTTGTGATATTTCTATTTTCTTGCTGTGTGTTTGTAAAGAAATGAATTCCCCTCTCAGTACTGATTTCATGGTATCCCAAAAGTTTTGGTGAGATGTGTCATTATTTTCATTTGTTTCCAGAAATCTTTTAACTTCTGCTTTGATTTCTGTGTTGACCCAGGAGTTGTTCAGCATCATGCTGTTTGGTGTCTTTGTGGGTTTTATGGGTTTTGGGGTAGCTTTGATGGTGTTGATATTTATTTTTATTCCACTGTGGTCTGAGAAGGTGCATGGCAGTATTTTGATCTTATGGAATTTGTATATGCTTGATTTATGTTCAATGATGTGGTTGATCTTGGAGTATATTCCATTTGGTGATGAGTATAATGTATATTTCATGGTTATTGGGTGGAGTGTTCTGTAGGTATCTCTTAAGTCCATTTGATCAAGTGTCAAGTTGAGGTTCTGGATCTCCTTGTTGATTTTTTGTCTCAATTATCTATCTAGGGTTGTTAGTGGGGTATTTAAATCCCCAGCTATGATAGTGTTTGAATCAATGTCATTTTTTACTTTACCTAGAAGCTTCTTTATAAAGGCTGGTGCTCCTATGTTGGGTGCATATATGTTTAGGATGGATATTTCTTGTTGATGGATTGAACCTTTTATCATTATGTAGTGACCTCCTGTCTCTTTTTAAATTTTTGGAAGCTTAAAGGATATTTTGTCTGATATTAAGATCACAACTCCTGCTTTCTTTTGTTTTCCATTCACCTGATAAATTGTTTTCTATCCTCTTACTTTGAGTCTGTGAGTGTCTATTCTGGTAAGATGAGACTTCTGAAGACAGTATATTGTTGCATCATTTCTTTTTATCTAGTTTGCCATTCTGTGTCTTTTCAGTGGTGCATCCAGTCCATTCACATTCAGGTTAATTATTGAGATGTTAGAGTTTATCCCTGTCATGAGGTTCTTATAAAGTTTGTTGTTTTGTTGTGTTTATTTGTTTGTTGGTTTTCTTTTGATTTTTTTTGGTTGATGTATGTGTGTGCTTTCAATCTTTTTCTGGTATTCTTGGGAAGAGTGTTCTCATTCTTTTTTTCTTTCTTCTGTGTTTAATATTTTCTTAAGTGTTTCTTGTAGACCTGGACTGGAGGTGGCATAAACTCTTAGGGATTGAATGTCTGGGAAAGATTTTAATTCTCCATCACTTATGAAGCTTAGCATAGCTGGGAATTGTTTACCTTTGAGAACTTTGAAGATTGGATTCTAGTCTTTTCTAGACTGTAGTGTTTCCATAGATAAGTCTGCTGTATTCTAGTTGGTTTTCCCTGGTAACTAGTCTGACCTTTCTCTCTTGCTGCCCTTAAGATTTTTTCTTTTAAAACTACTTTGTGTGAGTGGATTACTATGTGTCTAGGAGTTGGTCTTCTCACTTGGTGTCTTACAGGGTTCTCTGAATCTGTTGTGTTTGAATGGTCATGTCTCTGATGAGATAAGGGAGGTTTTCTTGGATAATATCATGGAATGTTTGTTCCAGGGTGGTCTCTGTTTCTCTACCTGCCTCAGGAATGCCAATTAATCTTAAGTTCAGCCTCTTGATATAATCGCACATCTCCTGGAGGCTTTTTCTGTCTTCTTAATCTTCTTTTCTATGTTTTTAACATTTTGGGTTAGTTCCATATTTTAGTCCTCAAACTCTGAGAGTCTTTCTTCTACTTGGTTAATTCTGCTTTCTGTGCTTGTCAATTTGTTATTTATTTGATTTACTGCATTTTTATTGCCATCATCTCAGTCATCAACTCTTTCATTCTTTCCTCATCTCTCCTCATTTCTATTCATTCTCTTTATTAATCTTGATCTCTAGGTTTGTGGTTTGGGAGTAGTCATTCTGGGGGTTCTTTATTGTTTAGGTTCTGAAGTCTGTATTTTCAGGTGCTGTCTTCCTAGGAGTCTGTATCAGACCTGTATTCTTCCTTTGATTCTTCATTATTTGATTCTTCATTATTTCTTCATTATTTCATCATTATTTTCCCCTCCTTCTTTAATTCTGTTGCTTAGTGATGGGGGATAGCTTTCGCTTCTGTTTGCTCACACCCCTATTCTTCCTTATGTAGATCCTCAGGATTTGTTCAATTTTGAACCTGGACTGGAGATGGGGAGTGTTGTGCTTTTTGCAGTTTTGAGATTTGATTAAGGTGTGATGGAGGGAGCTGTGGTTCAGAAGTTATCTGCAGATTATAGTATCCACTGACAGGTGTGTGGGCCCCCTGGAATCCACTTCCCACCACCTTATTATCTGGTCATGCAGTGGGGGTGTATGTATGCCCCCTGAGAGTAAAATGAGTTAAGTAAAAGGGAAAGAACCGAAAAATGAAGAAGAGAGACTAAAAGAAGAAGAAGACAGAGGAGTAGGAGAAGGAAAACAGAAAGGCACACTAACTAACAAATAAATGAAGAAACAATAAAAAACAAATGAAAAACAAGAAAAAGCAAAAACATACAAAAAGTGAAACAAAAAAATCTGATGATGATCTCACTCTCAAAAATATCCATACATAAACAGAAAAACTAAAAACAACAAAAGAACCCCAAACAAAACAAGTAACTAAAACATAAGCAAAAACAGAGAAAAAAAGTGCTCCCTTTGGGGTCATTTTTGGAACTTTGGGTTCCTTTCCCAAGCACTGCCACCACTTATGGCCATGGCTTTGGTAGGGAGCAGACTTCCAGTCTCCAACCCTGCTCCTCCACTCTCTGTGTGAGCTCTTAGTACCACAAACTGCTGTCAGAGGAGGATAAATCAGTTTCCAACTTACCCAACTTATTCTGTACTGCTACTGCTGCTGCTGCTGCCACCAAACTCCCCACTCAGATCCGATGTATCTGTATCTGGTCTGGCATGGGGATGGGGCATCCATCTCTCTGTGTCCCTCCTGAAGTTCCCTTTCTGAATCAGCAGTGGTCAATCCCAGGGGGTGTGGCAATGGCCTCTGGATCCCAGGTTGGAGGCTGAACAGAGTTGAGAGGGCCAATGCAGGTCTCTGCCTGCCAGAAACAGAGAAAATGGCCTTGGTGAGTGTTTCTTCGCTGGCAGTGGGGCTCAGCTTCAGATTTCCTTGCCATGTCCTCTCCATGGTTCTCTCTGCCAGTACCCAGCCCACTGCTGTAAGTGGTGGTGTGGGCCAGGTGCCAGGTGCTGAGAGCAACTGACCTCTGCTGTCTCCTCCTGGGAGACCCCCAAGAATGGCTGATGATCTTGCATGCTGGGAGCTCTGATCTCAGGGCAGTGGTGGGTTGTAACTGCCTCCGGAGGGGAGCCGCCAGAATGAGTCTCCCCTCAGACGGACTTTCACTCACCCAGCAGCATTCACCCACTCATGCACACTGTCTTTATGGACACTCATCTTTGCAGAGATTTTCACATTTCCACTAGTTCCATCGCCATCTTGCTTGCCTCCTTGCCTTCCTTTTAGAGAGGACCATCCAAATAATGTAGTATAAACTTCACTTCTCTAGAGCCTTAACTTCCTCACATCTGCAAAATCCCATTTGCTATGTAAGGCGTGTCCACAGGTAACAAGAGACTGGTCATGGATGCTATTGGGGAGCGCTTTTCTGTTTCCTACAATGCCCTATATGGTACCTGCCTTTAGGGGCACACACCCTAGCAATATGATTCAACCAAGCAAGAGCTGCCACAAAGTTATTGTGGTCAACATCCAGTGAAAAAATAAGAGGTACAACATGTGCTAAGAGGTCAAAGGAGAAAGACGGCATCATGTTGGGGAGTGGTCTGATGGATAAACCATCATGGAAGGAGGAGCCAAGGGGTTGAACTGGATCTGGAAGAATCAGGGAGAAGCTTGCTTTTCTGGATCCCAAAGGGAACCCTGATGAGCAGTAGACACTTAAGGACATGAAATACCAGCACTTCTGCCACACTCCTCGTAGAGGTACTTCCAGACATACAAACACCAAAGAAATGGCTGAATGCTCTGGTCTCTACTCCATTTGGAAGAAGCTCCACCAATTCCTCTGTTCAATAGGAATGGGATGTGTCCTGAGTCCTAAGTTGGAACTCAGAATCTCTCTCTCATGGAAGCAATGTTTGTAATGAATGTGGTGTAGTTGGAAGACTCATATTTTCTTGGTTGGAAAGGACTTTGGGAAGCAGCTAGTCTTTATTCTACTCATAGTATCCTGTTTTCTTTTTTTAATTGTTATTTTTGGTTTAACCCAAAGCCATCTGGACTCTGCCATTCTTTCAACAAAGATTTATTATTGAAAGAAGAACAAGGCACACGTATAGTCAAAAGTTTAAGAGGACATGGACAGGAGGAATGCCTCCCTTTCACTGATAAATGTAGGCAAACTGAGCAGATCCTGTAGCAAGCTGGATCCAATAAAGTCTCATTGACATGTGATTACACTACTACTCCTGATTCCTAATTCATATCATCAACTCCTTAGTACTTCATCATCTGACACACTAATTCTGCATCTGGCAAAAGCATCTTTCTCCAAATTTGCCTATCAACACCCACATCCATTCACTCTCAATCTCAGCTCACCCCTTCAATGTATTTGTATTAATTCTTGGGATTCAGAATGTGAACGGACAAAAGAGAAGAAAATGTACACCAGGACCACAGCCTTCTTGCTATCAAGGGCTGACATGCCCCAAGGTCAGGGATAATACTGCTGGGACACTGTGTATATGGGAGAGAAAAAGTCAAGCATGGTCCCTTCCCTCATTGAGCTTATAGTCCAGGTCAAGAGGCCAATGTTAAATAATCATGGAAGTGAATTTTGATAAGTGTTATGAGTAAAGCATATGCATTGAGGCAGAAGAATGGACAGGGGCAAGGTTTATATTGGGTTATCAGGAATGGTTGCACTGATAGTTGAGAAGTGAATGTCAGATAGGGCTTGGGAGGGAAGGAGCATTCCTGGAGAGGCTCATATGAAGTCTATATAACTGGAAAGAGCTTAGAGAGCTTAGATATTGAAGATCTGAACAAGGACCATTGTGACCCCAGTCATGCCTCTGTCAGTCCTCTCATATTTTCCTCCCAGGAGGGAGATCATTTATGTTCTCCATGCCCTTGTGAAAGATCTGTCCTCTACAGAGTTGTAAATAAACAGACCAGTTGTATGACTGTGTAACTGCTCAAGTCTCATACTCTGCTTCCCTAGGTGATACACTCCATGGTCCCGGTGAACTTGCCTGCAGAAATGAAAGGCTCTTACCATTCAACATGAAAGACAGAAACGACCGTGTGACTTAACTCAGCTCAAAACTTCAATCCCACTCCTCTAGAGAATGCAACACCAACCCTCACTTAGATGGGGCCTTGCCTCATTCTGCTTCCAGACATTTTCTTTTATTCCTTGAAGATTAGGGACTAGGGAACAGAACCTGCAAGGCCTCAGGCACAGAGCATGGGGGGAGAGCTGGTTCAGAGGCAGACCAGGATAGGTAAGCCTCTAGGAGAGGAAGTGGAGAAAAAGAGAAAAAGAAAATAATACTAATAATATATATGTCCCTTCACATCATCATTAAATCCTAAACAAACACACCTGGACATTTTGATCCTTGTTTTACAGATCAAAGAACCTAATGGTGGAAGTGAATGGGTAACTTGTTAATAGTAAATACTGTGACTTTGAACTATTCTAAAGCTCTTGTTGTTTCTCTTAAATACTATGACACTCATCCACACGGGGCATCAAGCCCAAATTTCTTCTTCTGGGAAGTTCTTCTATGCAAAGCTTCTCTATTTAGGTGGAATTAGTATATCATAAAGATGCTTCTAAGCTTTAGTAGGAGTAGGTGTCAGGAAGTTGTCAGATCCACATGTCCAGGAAAAATTGTTCAAGCTAAGATGAGGGCCAGCTAGTGAATAGCCAAAGTGTAATTACACCTGTTGAAGTCAGGGAATGACAGCTATCTGGAAGAAGATCAAGGTCTCTGGGTGAGCAGGCAGGCTTTATTTCCATCAGAAGTCTAGATCCAATTGGACTGTCAACACACAGCATGGGAAAGGAGGTTGTAGCTCCATGCTTGATGGGGGCTTTAGGGTCAGGTTTTTCCAAGTTGACACCAGCACTTGACCTGCAGATACCTCCCAGACCTCTACTCCAGTGGAGGAAATACTCCCAGGACACCACCACATCTGGCTTTCACTGGTTCCCAAGAAAGAGATAGATGTATTCTATCCAACTGCGCAGGGCTGGATGGGCGACAATTCCTGATGGGACTAAAGTCTATATTTGGAATCAGGTATGTCCCTTGTTTCCTCATTGATAGGGTTCTACTTTCCCAATCCAGGTATAGCCACTTAGAATTTTGAGGGATATGTCCTTCAGCAAAAGAAGGAGACACAGGAGCTAGGGGACACCTGCCCAGGTACATGAGAACAAGGCAAGCTGGCATTAACATCCAACGGGATTGTAGGGGGAGTAGTGACATTGCCAAAATGTTGTCTGAAATATTCTCAAGTCTCTTCAAAAGATGAAAGCCATTTCATGTAAGTTCTCTTTCTCTTCATCCTTTGAATCTGAGGCATAGGTTCCATTCTATAAAGCCTCTTTGTTTAGTCTCTAGAACTTTCTGTGATGTGGATAAGTTCTACATCTGTGCTGATGAATATGGCAGCCTCTGACCACATGTGACTGTTGAACACTTTATTTTTATTTTGAGTAAGGGTCTCACTCTGTCACCAGACTGTAGTGCAGTGGCACAATCACAGTTCATCACAGCATTGAACTCCTGGGCTCAGGTAATCCTCTCTCTTCAGCCTCTTAAGTAGTTGAGACTGCAGGCATGCACCCTAATGCCTAATTTTTAAAGTTTTTGTAGGGATGGGGTCTCACTATGTTGCCCAAGCTGGTCTCAAACTCCTGGGTTCAAGCAATCCTCTTACTTCAGCCTTTCCAAGTGCTGGGATTACAGACATTACCACGTCTGGTCTGTTAAACACTTTAAAATGTGACTAGCATAAATGAAGAGATGAATTTTAAATTTTATTTCATCTTAATTAGTTTAAATGCAAATGCAAATAGCCACATATGGCTAGTGGCCACTGCACTGCACAGCACAGTTGTAGATATTCAAACTGTGTAAGGACAGCAGTGTGATTTATTCAGTCTTGTATTCCCAGTGCTATCACAGTGCCTGGAACATGTTTTGCCCTAAATAAGTGTTTCCTGCTTGATTGAATGAAGAGAGAAAAGAAGGAATAATTAAATTTAAATTATCCTTCCATGCTAAAATGGAAAGAGGACAATTTCATGCTTGAATTCTGTCCCCACTTCTTGCTAATTGTATGAATTTTGGTAAGTAATAGTTAATAATGATATACTAATAAAATATTATTAATAATAATAGTTGATAACAGGTTAAAAAATGCTCAGTATGTGAAATCCTTTATGGGCATTTGTTTGATGCTTCCAAAGTGCCCACTTTTCAGTTAAAAAAACTGAGACTAGTGAAGTTAAGTCAGTGATTTTAAACTGAAGATCCTTTTGCATTACAGGGTGGAAAATCAAGTAAGTTGGTGACCTGTATGCATATACATACCATATACACACATATGTATATACAGTGCACTTATGCATACATACATATGTAGGTATGTATATTAAGTATATTATGACATGAGTGTATATATATTCAAAAGTGTCTGAAAACACAGGATTAAGTAACTTTACAAAGTTTATCAGCTACCTACTAGTGAGTTTAGATTTGCAACCAGGCTATCTGACTCCAAGACTTATATCTTAACCGTATAATCTAAAGCTGCCTAATTTAAATTTTAAACAACTGATTTACACATAAGTCTTAAGGACCTCACTCATAAGCTATAGCATGTGTCTGTGCTTGAGCACACACACAAACACACATACTTGCTTTGAGTAATAGCTAATATCTTTTAGATTTAGTCTATTGTCTCTGGCTATGAACAAGGAAAATTGATCCTAATTTAAATGTCTCTAAATCAACTTAAAGCATTACACTTTGGCACTTTTTCTCCTTCTTATATTGGATGTACCACTAAGCTACATTTCCCATTTGCCTTAAAGTTAGGTGGGACCATGATCGTTTGCCTTAAAGTTAATTCTGGCCATTGGGGTGCAGGTAGAAGAGTTGTACACCATTACCAGGACTAGCTTCTAAAATGCCCCACATAGCCCTCTAGGATCTCTCCTTTGCTTGCCAACAGGCTGGATGGATAGAATAAAGTGGAAGATTCTGAAGCCTAAGCAGGTGACAGAGCCAGAGAAAGGAAGAGGCTTGTCCGTGAACGACTCTGTAGAGCACATTTCACTACCCTCTCCCCTGACCCTGCTTTGGACTGTGATGTAAGAAACAGTCTTTGGTATATTATACCAACTGGGATTTGTTAATTTTTTTTTTACAGTAATTATCCTATCCTGAGTAACATATTGCTTTAGTTGGTAAGAGGCACAAAAGGAAACCAACCCAAGATGTCTCTGTCTATTCCCATTGCTTCTCCACTGTTGTACTGAGAGAAGGGGGACTACAGCACCAACCATCATCTCCTGGGGCTGGAAGTGGGCAAGAGGTCTGCAGTTTCTGCTGTTTGAGTCATCACAGGGGAAGGACAATAGGTGTTTAGTCATCTCCATAACATGACCTTCAGTTTGTGTAGTGCTTCATAATTTCCAAAAGTGTTTTTTCAGTACATTATTTCATTTGGTTAAACTGAATAGGAACAAGTGTCCCATCCTATCGATAAAGAAGCTGAGGCTTAAATTTAGTAAGATTTCCCTGAGATTGCACGTATACATGAAGAGCAAGGATGCAGATTCTAAATTCAGTGACTTACCGAGGAGAAGGTGAAGAGACAGCTCGTATCCTGGAGCCAGAGTTGATGTTAGTCTATATGAAGCAAGCTTAAGCTTCTATCTACTTGCAAGAAGAAAACCATAAATTATATGTGTTATTTTAAGCTTTCCAAAGTATTCTCACAACTGTTATCTCATTTGATCTCCATAATTAGCCTGTGAGGTAAACAGTGTTGACACCTTATTATTCCCATTTTACAGGTGAAGAAACTGAAGGACAAAAAGATTAAGTAATTTGTCCTAGGTACATAACTTGTCAGCGAGAGGAGTAAGACTAGAACTACTTCTCCTGACTCCCAGATCCAAATGATTGTTGCTGGATTGTGCTTCTTCTCTATCCCTGATCTTAGAGAACATCTTTCCTAGAATGATAGTTCCTTGCCAGCTAAGGTTTTGTTTTCTGGGGCTCAATAGCTTTGTAGGAACTGGACTTTTTTCTCACTTTATTTCTAATGAATTTAGCTCAGAAGAAATCAATGACTTTAAAGAAGATGGAAAGCTTCCTTAAACTACTAGTTGCTTCTTTTCTTAATCTTGATGTTTGTTATCCAGGATCAAGAAACATTTCTATTCAGTTATGTGGTATTTGATATTAACCTGATGGTGTTGCTGTAGAGAGTTGCCATTGCCCTGGGCAAAAGATGGGGTGGATCAGGGAAGGAGGATTGACTGCATCACAGCTGTTTGGATAAGGAGTTCTAGGCTCCAGTTTCTACACTGGAATTCAACAGCTGATTGACAAGAAAGAAAAGGGAAACAAAAAACAACTAAGACAGTGAGTGTGAACACTCACTGTCAGTACAAGTGTGCTCCATTGACCCCGACACCTGAGAGGACTGAAGATAATTTTGGGAACAGAAAAATCATTTCAGTGATTCAGCTCAAGAAGGAACAAGCATTCCACGTTACAAGGATAAATGGCAGGCATATGAACAAATAGAGATGGTATTTTGCTCTCTCTTCTGAGTCATTACAGGGGAAGAACAGTAGGTATTCAGTCATCTACAGTCTGGATGGATAGAAAGAAGTGGAAGATTCTAAAACCTAAGCAGGAAACAGAACCATAGGACAGTCTGGATGGATAGAAAAAAGTGAAAGATTCTAAAACCTAAGCAGTCTGGATGGATAGAAAGAAGTGGAAGATTCTAAAACCCAAGCAGGTAACAGAACCATAGGATAGATATTGGAGGAAAACGTGAAAAGACCCCCTATGTACGGTGGCCCCAGAAGCTGTGAATGTTATGGCATCTAATATGGCAAAAGATGGGATTAAGTGAAGGAACTTGAAAAGAGGAGTTATTTGGGTTATTTGGGTGAACCCTAAATGCACATACGTTTCCGTATAACAGAGGGAGAGGGAGTTTGGGATGGATGCACAGAGAAGGTGACATAAAGATAAAACAGAGAGAGATGCAGCAAGCCAAGAAGGACAATAGCCACCAGAAGTTGGAAAAGGCGAGGAATGGATTCTCCCCTAGATCCTCCAGAGGAAGAGTGGCCTTCTGAATCCTTGACTTCAGACTTCTGGTCCCCAGAACTGTGAAAGAATACATTTCTTTTGTTTGAAGTCATGAAGGTTCTCATCATTTGTACAGCAGCTCTAAGATACTAATATGAAAGCTGGACTCGGTGGCTCAGCCTATAATCCTGCGCTTTTGGAGTCTGAGGTGGGTGGATTGCCTGAGCCCATGGGTTTGAGGCCCGCCCGGGCAACTTGGCGAGACTTCATCTCTACAATAAATAAAAAATAGCCAGGCATGGTAGCATGCACCTGTAGTTCCAGCTACTTGGAAGGCTGAGGCAGAAGGATCACCAGAGCCCAGCAGGTTGAGGCTGCGGTGGCTGGGAGCGGCCACTGCACTCCAATCTGGGTGACAGAGTGAGACCCCAACTCAAAAAAAAAAAAAAAAAAGATACTAATATGAATTACATCAGCATTCAAGTCAAGAGCTGAAAGTTTGCAGAAAGGCAAACCCCTGGAGAATCCAACTCTTGTCTATATTAAGAATATAGAGGTAGCAGGAGCATCTGGCCTGCAAGACCATGGATTCATCACACTTAGTTGACTCAGAAGATAATCCCAAAATGAGTTCTACTTTGAAACTACAATGGAAAGCAGAGTATGAAAACTCTCATTCTAGATTACTTTGGAAGGTGAGACAGTTAATAGACCCTCCATGGCTTTGTAGGTTATAAACATAATGTGATTATAATCTCTATATTCACCCAAGGAAAATCACACACACCTTTTGATATTCTTGTCTGCACCTAGGGGAGAAGCTGGGGAATTTGGAAAAAGTCAGAAATAACAGAAAAGAAATTTGAAATGTAATCGACAGTGTGTAGGCAGGGCTTGCAGATAATTGTTTTTTAGACTAATGAGATCTACGTTGTATCAATAAAAAGAAAAATGCTCCTTGATGCAGACAATACACAGTGAAATTTTGGGGGCAATAAAATTATCCTTGCAGAATGAGATGTGACTAATTTTTTAAGATATTGGAAGAAAAGTGAAAAGACCCTCTATGTGTGCACCCATCCACCCCACCATTACCTGCCAAGGATACTGGAGTCCTCTTGTATTTTTTATCTTTGAGCAACAAAACTGGGAAGAAAAAAGACATTGGATCCACAATAAGCACCAGAAACAGGGCAATTTACACATCAAATATTGAGGTTTAATGATTTTTGAAGACAGAGTACTATGTCAGAAGAGATGGGAGTGGACAGAAAGGATTTGGAGGGGTTAGGGGTTAAAAGACAAACAGAGCATGCAGTTTCCTTAGGGAAGGAAGAAGCATTCAACTGGAGCACCCTCTGGAGACTCGGGGTGTCCTCACAGGGTACCCGATGATCTCTACAGGGAAGCTTTGTTGTTTCCTACACTGCAGGGAGCCAAAAACATTATGCTATCAACTTCCAGTCCAGTTCTGGTCCACCCGTGCAATTTGAACCTATTACCAGAACCTCAGAAAAAAAATTGTTTGAGCCATCTTCAGAGTCATGTGTGTGTGTGTGTGTGTGTGTGTGTGTGTACACATACCTTCCCTTCACAGAAGGAGTGGCCAAGACAGTATCTGGAAAAGAGAGGGCATTAACCCCTTCACAGCCTATGAAGCAGGAAGCAGGTGAAGGTGAGAAGAAGGGTTTCTACCCACAGTGGGCAATCCAGTTGATGCTTCAAACTTCTCCCCCCAGAAAACAACACAAAAGGACAGGCACACAAATTATATAAAAATTAAAGTATTCACTAAACCCCATCATGTTTTCCATGCCATTTGGGAGGTCTTGCAGAAAGGGAACAAGCACTGTAATCAAACAAATTGAATCCCAGCTCCAATACTTAGCTGTGCGTCTTCAGGCGAATGACTTAATATCTCTGATTCCACTTTTCTTTCCATAAGAAGGGACAGTGTCTAATTCACATAATTTCAGAACTAAATGAATGACATATAGAATTTACTTAAATGTAGACACTCAATCAAAATTGAATTCCCTTGAAAACCATATCTGAAATGGCCTTCTTTAAAAGGGGAACATGGAACAGACTGTTCCTTCTCATCAGCAACAATGAATTCTTCCTAGCCTCTTGCTTCAGAGGCAAATCTCAACTTATCCATTCACCTCCTACTAGACCTCATGGAACATACTTTTCTTACTGCCAAGAAATTCCAGATTTTAAACTGGACTTGTTATCCTTCCATTTGATGTCTTCATTAAAATTTTACATTTGCCAAAACCCACCAGGTATTTATAGTCATTTTCTCTTATCACCAGGGGTTCCTACAGGACAGTCAAACCCTCCTGTTCAGGGACTATCAGCTAATGGGGTACACGAAAAGTGGGATCACTCAGGCCCAGCATGAGCTCTGCGGCTGCCCTCTCTCCCCTCCCTCCAATCTTTCTTGCTGCCAAGGGAATAGGCAGCAGTAACAGGCTATGAGAGGTCTCCAATCCCAGCTCTCTGATACAAAGATAAAAACACAACAGAACCACCAGCCTTTGCCTTCTGTCCCTTTCCATTTCATTAGGTCAGTGAAAAGCAGAACCAGCACACACAAAAACCTCCAATTTTTTCTTTTAATTTTAATATTGTCAATTGTAATAAACTCAACTAAGTTCCACTAGCAAACTGCTTTCTGTTTGTTCAGAGAAATTAAGTTGTAGTCTCAAATCCTGCCTTAACTAGATACTTGGTTTTGAAATAAGACTACAGTCTCTCAAGACACTAATGAATCCTGTTGGCTGCTAAAGATCTGGAGCCAATACTGAGCTTGTGGGGCTACTGGATTCATTTAGCACGAGTGACTTGCTTAATACGCTATGTAAACAAAAGGAGAAATACCTCCCAAGGATTGGAAGAACTTCAGGGCATCTGACAAGATAGTCAGAGCAAGACTGTTGACTCTTTCTTTACTTACACAGTCTCCCAATGACATATGCACACATGTAGTTGAGCCTTAAGTGCTATTGGAACAGTTGAGAAGAATACGACTTTATTACTTTGGGGGTGGGGACTAGGGAACTCTGGGCAGCTGAGTTTTAGTTGAAGGGGTTTCTGATTTCTCAGGGGTCCCCTAGGTTCTCCCCACTAGCTCCTGAACCAAGAGTGTGCTCCAGATCTGGAATCTTCTTAGACTGGCAACCCTCGATGTGTCCTGGTGGTGTCTGGGTCTAAATGACAGCAGAAACACAGTCATTACTCCCTACATTTGTCATTTCCAACTTGGGAGAAACAAGCAAATACAGGGGAATCTGAACCCAAAACACAAAGCCCAAGCTTAGTGAAATATCTTAAACCTAAGAGAGAATAGTGGGAACATGTTGGCTGGTAGGACTTCGCAATTCTTTTCTGAAGTGAGTTTTGGTCCCATACTTCCAGGTTAGAGAGTTTAAAAGGCATCAGCTGAGACAGAGCCACTGGAAAATGCCTTAATCCAGGTAGTGGGTGAGAATTAGCTTCCTGCCTATTCCTCCATCTTGTTCTCACTACTTTAAGGACTATTTCAATCCTCTCAGTCCCTCCACCACCCAACCTTCCTCCTCCAAAGGACTGTGAACAGCTCTTCTTTCTGCCATCCTTCCCCCAGGATCTTTTCCCTGAAAAATTCCTATTCATCCAGACTTCAGGGGTTTCCTTGTCTACCCTCTTTCTTCTGCCCAAGTCTGAAGGAAGTGCTATTCTGTCAGCAGTACCCCAATGTCTTCAATTTTTGGCTTACTTGTCAGTATTCTCCAAATGCCAGACTTTGTTTCATGGTGGTGGAGGCCATGTCTACCTTGTCCACTACTATATCCCAGCAAGGTCTATGACATATACTTATTACATATTTGCAGTCTGAACTGATAACGGAGAAGCTCTGTGTCTATAAGTATGTATGTGTTTTAGGTCACTGATGGGAGTTAGAGGAAGAAAAAGAACTTCAAATCACACTACAGAAGATTTTATTTCCTGAGAGCTGGCCATCTCTGTCTTATCAGTAGGTATTTGAACATTTGATATATAAAAGCCAAAGCAGCTCTTTGGTTGTTTTAATTGTTCCTAAAAAAGTGAGATTCAGGTCACTATGCCTCCAGTCCCTAAAACTTCGTAAATACTTGGATGTTCCCATTGCAGCTCTCTTTGTTTGGGGTATCCCTTAGAGGACACCACTGCAGCCCTCCCTCTGTGCTGGGGGAGGGGGATGCATGGAAGGGTGTTATCTCTGTCTGTCCAGTTAGCTTGATGCATTCATTAGGCCCAGCTCCTGAGCCTTGGACCTGGGATCTATTCTTTGGCTTGGGTTGAACATGCAAGATTTTCCCTTCATCAGGCTAATGAAGTAAGAGTCTTATGTCATCATTAGTGCTGGTGTTAATTCAAGCAGAACTAATATTGGTGTTGTTCCAAGTAGAATTAACCAAGCCCAGCCCCCAAAAGCCAGATGTTAGCTGGGCATTTCTTACTGATGTTAATGAATAACTCCCTTGAGTTCCACAAACAGCTGAGTCCACCAAATGAACTGCGGGGACCCAGAAGCAAACTGCCTGTCTAATAGAGATTTGTCCTAAGAGGCTAGCAAGGGCTTGGAACTTCTGAGCTGAAAGAAGGAAAGAGTTCCTTTCTCTGGATAGCAAATGACTCCACTACTCCTAGCTCTCCAAAGAGTTGGCCACATGGGGGCAGCCAACAGATCCAAGGGGTTTCCTAGCGTTTCATTGTAGATTTCTCTCTTCTTCTGTCCCTATCTTAATAACTGGAGCTATGTGTTTGTGTGTTTATTTACTCCACTGGACTATGAGGGTAAGGACTGTGTCTTTTCACCTCTGTGTCTCTGGAACCTCTAGAAAGATCACCCAACACTAATCTGGAAATAAATGATGATAGAATGTCTTTCTGAGATGGTTTCTTATTCTTCCAGTTCCATGTGACTTTTCTCTCATGCTCCATTGTTGTAAAATGTATCTGCTCTAGGCTTTTCATTTGTACTTGATCACTGCTTTCATAGGAACATGATAATAAGCACAGAAACCATTTATAGCGAAACCAGACACTGTGTTAAGAAATTTGCATGCATTTTCAACAATCCCGAAAGTAGTATATCAGGATTTTTAAATGCATGATCAAGGATTGGGAGTGAGTGAAGAAAGGGTTTAAATAATGCACTTAAAATGATCAGACTAACCCAGAGAGGCTCTAGAATGCGAATCAGGCCTGGCTGGTGACACACTTGACAATTCCACTAGCAATCAGATCACCTGCTCAGCAGGAAGTCACCCACCAATCCACCAAGAAAAAAATGGGGCAGATGTCTGTAGCATTTCCTCCCTAAGCCATAACGTCCCCATAGTAGAAGTTGCCAGTGAAAAGCTTAAAGTATTAGGAGAAAAATAGAATGGAGTGACAAGGAGGATAAAAGGAAGACTTTAAGAGTATTTTTGGATTTGCTAAGATAATAAACAAAATACCCTAAAGAGACTATGAAAAAACAATTTGCAGATGTTTAATTATCACCATTGTCTACCCTACAGTTGAATTCCATTTACTGTCTCTCTCTCTACCACACTAGAGTGTTGTCAGCCTCTCCCTCCCTCTCAGTTACAGTGAAATGCATAGAAATGTCTTCTAAGTAGAGCAGAGATAAAATGGATACCAAGAGGATTTTTCCCCGTGGCTGCTCCATTCAGGTGTTCAGAATCTTGTCCTTCTGGGTCCCTCCCTTCTCCTAAGTCTCACCACAGATCTGAAGGAGAAGTGGAACTTGGACTCCTATACTGGAGAAAGTTAGATTTTTATCAACTAAATGGCCCCCACCCCACCATGCCAGAGCCTTGCTCCACACAAGAGTGCACAAGAACTTTCCAAACTAGCTCTGCCTATTCCCCTAATTGAGCCTCAGTCCCCACCTTGCTATGAGCACAAGAATGTGTCCCCAAGCCAAGTTTGGTGAATTCTTTTTCCTCTCTTAAGGTAGAAATCTCCATGACTATTATCGATTCCACTTTATGCCTTTTCTTTCTTCCCAATCTGAGATTTCCTCATTTTTCTAATTGTCTTTGTTAAGAGTGTCTAAAACTTTCAGTATTCTCAAATGGCAACACTCAGTTCAAGGAAAAGTGTGTAGAAGTAAACCCACTTATTTTAGGCTTTTCTTAGAGGACATTTGTAGCTGGGGAGAGCTACTACTTATAGATACTTTTTCTGGGTCAATGCCAGTGCAAATGTGTTTTTTGAGACCAGATAATAATAATAATAATAGAACCATTTATTGAACACCCAACCCTGTGTTCTAAGGACTATGCTGGGCTGGGCATTTTCCATGTAATGTCTGTAATTTAATGACCCTCTAAAGAAAATGTGATTGTCTTTGTCTTCGTGTTACCTGTGAAGAAACTGAGGCCCATCAATGTTCACTAACCTATTGACCTGCCTTAAAGTTCTATCATTGGAGATGAGTTTGCTTCTACTCCTGTTGTCTATGAAACAACTCTTCATACCAGAGAGGCAGAGGCATGCTGGAGTGCCTAGAATAGTAGCCAGAACTTCTGCCGGGAATCCCTAAAAGTGGCCCTTCTTCCAGAGAGGCAAGACTGTGGAGCCCTGGGCAGGGCCACCAAGGGACATGCCAACCTTGCTTATGTGACCTGAAAAATAACATGAGCAGGTGTTTTCTGCCATATTTTCAACCCTCCATCGTGTATTTGGTTTTTATATTTACCACCACATCATTATCTTTCCTCAGTTCTCTCAATCCTTGATCTTCTAGTTTCAGTTGGAGATATAGTCCATGAAACTAGAGTAATTGACACTTTACCATGATTAATGAAAGATCTAGGAATTATTTCAAAGAAGGTTTCCCAGTTAAGAATGGGAAACTAGAAACATTGAAACCCTAGAAAGGAATTATGTTTCTTTTAAGGCCATAGAGACATTAAGTTTGAGGTGTTCCAGCATTCTTGTCATGTGATTATATACGTTATCATATTTAATCTTCACTGCTCAAAGAAGTAATTCTAATTATTCTTATTTATTGGCAAGGACACTGAGACTTGAAAGGCTAAAAATGATAGTGAAGACATTAGAATCTGGTGCTAACAAAACCAACACAGGTACTGTCTAACAAAACCTGGTGCTGTCTGATAAAATCTCCACAGGTTGAGCATCCCTAATCCGAAAACCCAGAATCCAAAACTTCAGGAGCACCAACATGATGCTCCAAGTGGTACTTAATACAAACTTAGTTTCATATACAAAATGATTTAAAATATCATATGAAATTACCTTTAGGCTATGTGTAAAAGTTGTATATGAAACATAAGTAAATTTTGTGTTTAGACTTGGGTCCCTTCCTCAAGATATCTCATTATGTAGATGTGATTATTCCAAAATCTGAAAAAAATCCAAAATGCAAAATTCTTCTGGTTCCAAGAATTATAGACAGGGGATATTCAACCTTTATTTGGGGAGAGCTCAGGAAACTTAAATTCTTGTCACAAAACCAACAACACCTCCTCCTAAGAGGATTCTATGACTATCACACTGGTTCTAAGTAGCTTAATAGCTGACATCAATTTCTTTACTGCCCAACTTTTGATCTGATGCATGCTGATCCAGACACCAAAATTTGGTATCTCTGGTTAGCCTTCTCATTCAAAATCAGGAGCTCGTGACTCTATCCTAAATGAGAAAATCTGTTATTATGATACAATTATTAGTGTCAGACCCTTATCCTGGTCTAAGTCCTCCTTTTCAGACTATGTCTAATCCTAACTTAAAGTGGTCTACCTTCCAGGATACTTTTCCCCATGCTGCTATGTCATCTATATATTCTTAGATGTTATCAGTGATCTTGTAACCTCCCCATGATCCTCCAGGGTCAAGGTCTAGAACTGGCAACAACCTAGGAAGGTTCTGACAAAAGCTGAGCTGGTGAATAGGATACCCATACTCAGGGAATCCTCCCAGGAAAGGCAGAAGACTCAAAGAGAGGAAGCATAGCTGACAAGCTAGGCCCACTTGTGCTGTAGGCTTATGTCCTCATGAACACAAGGCTGGGCTTTGCTGTCTTGCCAGAGAATGTCGTCAGTACAACCGCCCAGCTTGTGGGACCCTCAGGAAGAAGGTAGAAAGGCATCAGCAGGGATAGGATAAAAAAAGAGAATGAAACCAAGGACTGGAAGCTTTTTTGTGTTATTAATTTAAAGCAAATGATGCATTCCGGCTTTTGGGTTCAAAAACAGATGTCCATGGAAGTATAAGGTCATTTGAGGGCATAGAATTATAAATGAAGGTTATAAATATGCATTGCTGTAATCTCTTGTTGTATATTTTATTCCTTTCTCCCCTGCCTCCTACTCTAGGTCACAGGAATGACAAAGTGTAAGAAATTTGTGCTACAGAATTGTTTCTTCCCTATGCATCTTGATGTCTTCCTCTACTCTTCTCAACACTCATTCTCATAAACCACGGTGATTTAATCAATAGAATTAGGTAAATCGCTTGGACTCATTATCCAATACTTGCTATGTCCTGGGTAACAGCATTACCAGCTATATTTATGAAGTTACAATTTCAGGCAATGTTCTTGCTGAAAAAATAACCATTTAAAGTTTCTCTGCATATATGTGCAGCACACATTCCCAAACACTCGAGGATGTTTTCCATGTGCGTCTTTTCTCAGCAAAAATCCAAACATTCATCTCAATAAAATGATTGTCTCATGATGAATTTAATTTCAAAGACCCAGAGACCCTTAGTCTTTCCAGACACATGCGAGCCATATGACAGACAGTACACCTACACATACCTCTCCACACCGCGACATCCACCATCCACCCCTATCCAGAGAACCATTGTACTCAAATGTCCTCTGTTCCCTCTCTTGCCTTTGCAGACTGTCAACTCACCAGCTTCCTCTGATCTCTGCCCTCCTTTTCCTCCAAATTAAATTTCAACTTTTTGTAAACCTCTGTGAAAATGACAAGTCAGTGCCAGAGCTGTCTTTTAATACACAAAAGCATAAATAATGCCATCCATCAGGACTGTCACTCAGAAAGATAGATTGCTAGTTGTCCAGACCCCTGAATGACACCAAAGCCAAAGTTAGAAAGTGTCTCTTTTCTTTCCTTTAGTCTCTCTCTCTCTCTCACACATGCTTGCTCACTCTCTCTCTTTTTTATTTGCCGGACTGCTTGATTCTGATTAATGGTCCTGTCAGGGTGGGATTCCACTTGCTCGGATAATGAGTCAAGAATGTATTCCCTGTCACAGGCGCAGCAGATGTCAGGGGCAGAAGGGCTCAGGGATGCCAGAAACAATATACAGTTTCTTCCTAGTCCCCTGACAGGCCAATATGCTGCACAA
This sequence comes from Carlito syrichta, assembly GCF_000164805.1. Lineage (NCBI taxonomy): Eukaryota > Metazoa > Chordata > Mammalia > Primates > Tarsiidae > Carlito > Carlito syrichta. The sequence goes on from NW_007259617.1 coordinate 36,609, forward strand.
GGTCTAATTTATGTAGACAAAATGCAGGCGGGGCTGCAGCAACCAGAAAACTGCCCCAGAAAGCCCCAACTACAATGCAGCTTGCAGCGAGGTTTGTTGGCTGGGGCGTCTGCGGCCGGCTGGTAATGAACATCAACAACAAACTCAATAGCGCTGCCTCCAAAGGCCTGGACACACCAAGAGGCCCGGGACCTCTTTGACTTCATTAAACTGTACTTTATATCATTATGGGAAGAAATCAAACAGGGCAGAGGGCTTCTGTATCCTTTAATGGCTTGATTAGGTTATTCACTGCTGGGCTCGGCATTATCATACTGGGACTGCTGAAGGCTGCTGAGAATTGTCAGCCTGCATAGTTGCTTCAGCCAGACAGACGCCCTCTTTGCTTTGACTGGACTAATTTGATCTTAGACGTTTGTGTACCCACAGGGACTGTCAGGGCTCCTGTCATTCCACCGGCCCTCCAGGAAACCGAGCTGCTCCTTGGCCAAGACAGAGGTGCTTGGTCTCAGCCCAAAGGTGCATGTGCGTGTGTACAATCAACCCGTCCACATAGATTTTGCACTTATATGCACGTACTTTTTGTCTGAGAAAAACCTCTTGGGCTGTTTCAGGAGTTATGACATTAAAGCAATCTACATTTCCCTTGGAAATTAAAGTAGAACTACATTCCCTTGACAAACAACTCAAGTAGTTTAATGCTAAGGACACACATGAACCAGATAAATCAAAATCAGGCAAGCGGAACTGTCAAGTCACCCAGGCTGGTAAGATAAAATTTTTGTGTTTACCAATTTTCATTTTAATCTTAACCATGTCATAAGAATCTTCTATTAAAAAGCTTTCAAAGAGATGCTAAAACTCTAAGTATTAAGGCTCTTTGCTTGGCTTCTAGACCTCATTTCTGTGATACAGTGAACTCTTATGATGGGGTCTCTGGCGTCAGGTCTTAGGTTGTGGGTCCCATTAAAGGGCCATTAAATGGTGTCAGGCAGCATGACTGAGCTTCAAAGCCTAGTCAATACGTTATAAGCTCAGCTGACTTTTCTTTCTTATACTGTTTTTTCTGTTTTATTAACATTATTTTCTCCTTTGCCATTTTTTTTATTTAAAAAGAATATTGGCCTATGGGAACCAATGTGAAATGGTGGAAAGAGTATGAATTCTAGAATTGGGCAGATGGGTGTCTGAGTGAAGCTCCATCTGGCATAAGGGTCAAGGCTTTGGGCAAATCGTTTCACCTCTCTGAGCCTTCTTCCTTTTAACTGCAAGATGTGGCTAATGTGATCAACCTGGTGGCATTTGAGATTATGCATACACACAGCGCAAAGTGTGTGTGAGGCCTTGTAGAGTATTTCTAAAAATCAGGTGGCAAATAAATGATAGCAATTATTGTTTTGCATTTTGTCCCACTGCCTAATATTTCATGCAAAAGCTATTACCATGCTGCTATGATTACATTTCTAAAAAATTAAAATGGGTTCCCTGTAGTCAATATCCACTTCAATCAAGTTTAAATACGCCAGTCTTGAATGTATCCGCACTAGCCTTACCCTAACTCAGACCCACCAAAGCCCAATGTAGTTCCAAACACATTCCCCAACATCTACCTCTTTGCTTACAAATTTAACCGTGTCCTTTCCAGTCCTGAGTGCTAGCTGCTGGGTCTCTCCTAGTTCCATCCACACACATTTTGCCACTAAGTGGCCACTTGAGATTTTCACAAGAGCTAGCAAAGGGAAAAGAAAGCAAAGCAATCTCCTGAAGTAGTTTGCCTCCACGAAAGTAAAAAGATGTACTGCTTAATGAGAAAAAAATTAAGTTGCCGAAGAGTGTTTATAAAAAATATGATTTATATTAAATCTGCATGTTTATTTGAATTCATTTTTTTAAAACTTCTGGAAGGATACATAAGAGATTTAACAGCAGTTACTCCTTGGTAGTTGCCTTCGGGGGAGTTGGATTTTTTATCATGACTATGTGTTACTTTCATATTAAAAACCAATTTTAAAATAAAATAAAGAAAATGAAGTGGAGAGGCCAAATTAAGCAAAGCTACTTCCTGAACTCCCCTCCTAACTTTAACACTGACCTCTCTTTAATAGTCAAGAATTTACTAGAAAATCATCAAGCCAAAGCAAATATCATGGCAGAAATGTGCCCCACTTTACTAAAATCCAGTGGGCAAAAACCCAAACATCAGCTAGCGCTCCCAAGAAGAAACTACAGCAAGGAACTTGGCTCCGACGTAGCAATAAAGCAAGATCAGATAGCGGGAAACAGTTGACAGCGGACAAAGGCAGTCATGTGCCACGGTGCTGCGTGCCAAAGAGAGGTCACAAGACAGGGGAGGTGAGGGATGTTTCACAATTACAAGAGGATTTTCACATTACAAATGATTCTTTCAACGGTAAACTCCTGCGGTATGTGTATGCATTTGTATATGACACCTAAGACCTGAAGCAGGGCAGGGAAATGAACATTTGCAAGTTCTAGGGGTCATATGACCAAATGGTGAACAGTGGGAGAGGGAGGTTAGTAGATAGTGCCTGCCCCCTCCAAAATGATAAACCCAGAAAAGCAATTTATAGGCAACTTGTGGGAAACAACTTGTCGTGTAAAATGAGCTGCATTTGCAGCAGCTTGACCTTCGAGCATGCCTATTTTGATTTGTCTGAATGGAGGTCTTTCATCACAGGCTACAAAACCCCAGAGCTGAGGCACTAAGCAAGGTCACTCGAAAGATGCCAGGGTGAGCACACTGGAACAAAAACGGTGAAGCACGGTGGAATGGAAAGTTAGTTTTGAATCCCAGTTTTACTGAACTGTTTCCAAAGGGCTGCCTGCTCCAGGGTGTGGGGGAGTGTGGCGTGGAAACCATCCCTGGCTGGTTTCATGGCCCTGTCTAGAGCAGGTTAAAAGCTCTGGCCTTTCTAACGTGTGCTGGAACTATATCATCGCTGGAAACAGTGACTTCATTGGCTGCGAAGGGTTAAGGGATTGCAGAGATGAAGGACATTTCTGTTATTAAGCTGTTTTCCTCCAGGACATTCCCTGAAATGTCCCTACACGGTACTAATGAGGGGAAGAGCTGGAGCTGAGAGCTGGTTCATCTCTGGCCTCACTCATATGTGTGAATTCCTGCCTCTGTTCCTCTTCAGCACTCAAGTTTTCCTGCCTTCTGGAGGTCCTCACATTTTCCCTTTCATCTTAGTAAATCAGCCATCCTGCCTCCCAGGCCAGCTCAGATTCATCCTTCTCTCCTTTCTCATTGTAAGATGGCTCAAATTTTTTGGGCACCAGACTCCTGGATGAGAAATATAAAGCCACGTCAGGAAACTTCCCTTGCTGTCCCTCAGGATACACTCTCCAGTGACACGTGGTGGAGGGGAAAGTTGAAGAACTGGGCTTACTCTTTCTTTCTCTCATGAGGGAAGCACAGATCATCTTTAGCAGATGCCCTAGTCCTTAGTAAGATTTCTCTCCGCAGATGACACAGGTATTCAGTGGGGGGAGTTGGGGTAATTATTGCAAACCTGGAACTTAGTGTCACAATTATCTTCCCAAATAAAAAACTCATGGGGCCCTGATGACAGTTAAAGTAGGCCTTCACTGAAGAGGTTCATGATCACCCCAGTTCATGTATCATTTCCTAGGGGAAACCCTTCTAAAAGTCATTCCTTCCCAAATCCTAGCCATGACCTTGTTTTATCTCTTTTATTTTTTTCGTTATTAAGCTTATCTTAAAGTCTGGGTTTCCTCAAAAGCAGAGCCTGAGGCAAGGACTTGAATGCTGAAGGTTCTTTTGGCAGGTTATCTCAGGATGCAGGCACGAGGAAGGGGGAGAGAAGCCAAGTACTTCACAGTCCCTGTGGTCGGTAGGCAGTGGGGCTTGGCTCCTCTCAGACTCCTGAGATGAGGAGATCTCAGAGGGCAGCCCAGTACTGTCCACCAAAACGATGGGGAGACTGGAACATTTATCCACTAATTCCAAGTAGTTGAGGATTTCTCTGGAAAGCATGAATTACCCCTCACTGTCAGTCTGTTGCTGGCCAAGGGGCTTCTGAGAGGCAACTGAGAAAGGCCTGGTTCAGAAGGCAGGAGACATAGGGTGTGGGTTAGAAGTGGACACCCATGGCTCCAGGAGAGTCTGTGATCACATGACATTATCCATCCCAGGTTCAGGCTGAAATCAGAGGTGGGCCAAACCAGAGGTGGATTTGACAAGAGTGACAGGGATATCTCTATAGCACTTAGTGTGAAATTCCTTATTTATACGATGTTCATTTTTTTCATGTCTTTCTCACTGGAGAGCAGAGACTCCTCCATAAGAAGAGAAACAATCTGCATGACCTCCAGGGGCCCATCAAAAAATCACTGTGAGTGTTAGAAAATGGCACTACTCTCATCCCCATCCAGGTGGTCACAGCTTCTTGGGTGCAGAACTTGGCAAGAAGAGGTCAGGATAAATGTAATTCCCCACTCAACCCTGTGCTACTGTGCAAGGCTAAACCTATACATCTACCAGGGACCCCTGACCACGTCTTCTGTTTTGCTTATTGGAGTATCCCCTGTGCCTAGAATATTAACTGCTGCATAGTACATGCTCAGTAAATTTCGTTGGATGAGAGTTCAAGTCAGTTTAGTCAATCCCTTTATCCAAATTTATAATCTCTTGCATCCTTCGAACATCAGAAGTAGTTTTCTCCTCCAGATTCTAGTGGCTTCGTGGAAGGGAGCTGCATTTTGTGACCTCGGTATCTGCTGCCTCCACCAGGGCTCAGGAGATGGATGAGGTCTGCCCATGAATGACTCATGAATCCCTGGGCCTCCACTTCAGCCTGCAGTTGGATTTTTGCCTACATAATCAGAACATAAACACATCTCCAAAATACCCAGTCACACACATGCACTCCCATCCTCACTCAGTTCTATTTTAGAAATCTGTGCTCCCTCCACATTTACCTAACTTTGATCACATGTCTTACCTTCGCATCCTGACTACTGCTATAACTATTTTTTGAGTTGGAGTCTCACTCCAACATCCAGGCTAGAGTACAGTGGCAAGCTCATGGTCACCCCAGTGTCGACCTGCTGGGCTCAGATGATCCTTCTGCCTCAGCCTTACAAGTAGCCAGAACTGCAGGTAGGTTTGATGTATTGTAGAGATGAGGTTTCGCCAAGTTGCCAGGCTGTTCTCGAACCCGTGGGCTCAGGCAATCTCTTCACCACGATCTCCTAAAGTGCTGGGATTACAGGCTTGAGCCACTGTGCCTGGCCTACTGCTATAACTTTTTTTAAAAAATTGAGTTGTAGTCTCACTCTGTTGCCTAGGCTGGAGTGCAGTGGCATGCACACTCATGGCCATCTCAGTATTGACCTGCGGGCTCAGGCGATCCTTCCACCTCAACCTTCTAAGTAGCTGGAACTACAGGTGTACATTTCCACACCCAGGTATTTTTTTATTTTTTTATTGCAGAGTCAAGGTCTCACCAAGTTGCCCAGGCTGTTCTCGAACCTGTGGACTCAGGCAATTCACTTACCTTGGCCTCCCAAAGTGCTGGGATTACAGGCTGAGCCACCAAGCCCGGCCACTGCTATAACTTTTAACAACATCTATAATCCACTTCTACATGGTTCCTGGGGTGACTGTGTTACTTCCCAGCTTACAGCCCTTCCTAACCTCCTACCTCTTATGGGTAGGATCAAGACTGAACTCAATATAGTACATTAGGACTTCCAAAGTCATACTTTCAGCTACACTTCCTGTATTGTCTTGTACCCCTCACTGAATAGAATCCTATATAATTAAATCCAATTGAATTATACTGTACGTGATTTTTCATATTACTTTTTTCCCTGCTTAAAAATATCCTTTCTCCTCTTTACTGTGAACTTGTGCTCCTTCTTTTAGATCCAGCACAAATATCACCTTTGTAAAGATCTCCATTGCTTCCTCCCCACCCTAGCTGTGACAGAATAAACATTTTACTCTCTTGTATTCCCATAGAACTTTTTTAAAAAGCACCTATCACACTATGTTGTAATTATCTGGCTGTGGAACAGTTTACCCAAATAGACTGTCTTCCCATGAGGGTCTTATTTTTCCCAGTCCTTGGCATCATGTCTGAAATGTGAAAGGTCTTAAATAAATGTTGAAAAAAATGACAGAGGTGTGAATGAGAATAATACACTCTAAGCGCTACATTTTCCCCACGATCTTCACAAGGTGACCAGATGTCCTCCATCGGGCGTCATTTCCCTAACCCACAAGAGAAATTCACCTGGTTCTCAGATACCCCTCCCCTCTTCTTCCCTGCTCCTCTACAAAGGGCTCTCAGCAAGTCCACAGTTGGCTTCAGGCTAGGAAAATAATTAGGCCTCATCTTAGACACAATACAGTCAGTTAATATATATGAGAAGAAGATTCCAGGCCTCCTACTTCTTGGACTGAGTAGAGAGAACAAGATGCGGAGCTCCAACCTGAGTTACTGCCTGTTTCAGCCGGGTTTTCTCTCTATCATCAGAGCCTTCTGCTCCTTTGACAGAGGTTTATGTTCTAAATCATTAAGGTTTCCTGCCAAAACGCAACATGTTTCTCTTTAAAGACCCTTGTTTCCACTCAGAAGTTTCTTAATCAGAAACAGTGACTAACTGTTAAACTCAAAATAAAGGAAATAAAATTAAATATCCCAATTGCTTTTTGCTGGTTTGGGCTTTGGTTTCATTTTACTATTTTCTTTACAAGCCGTAGGCCTATAGGGGATGTCCCCAGTGCCCAACTTTTCTTCTTTTGTAGAGGGAGAGAGGTGTAATGCCCAACGTGATGTTGGAGTTATAGTTTATGTAAACCATGTGCAAACATTGATGAATAGAGATGTAAAGTGCTAACGTTTAAAACTAGTATGGTTGGACTGTCGTTGAGGGCCTGCTGTGGACTCCTACCTGCATAGGTACTGAGGCATTTCTAGAGCCAAAGAAACCATGGCTCAGGAGCAAAGAAGAGGATTCTGACAACTTATACCTCTTTGAATGAATTCCAGCTGCCCTTCCTACTCATGAAAGGCCATTGTAGAGGTCGGCCTCCTTAGTTCAACCATAGAAAACTCCTGGTAAATGGCCATTCAGGTACAGCCTAAGTCCAGAAAAGAGAGAAAAAGGGAAACAAAAAGAATAGAAAAGAGAGAAAAAGGGAAACAAAAAGAATGAGATCATTAACATTAGAACTAGAAAGCATCTGGTTGATTCCACACATTTTACAGATGAGTAAAGGCCATTGAAAGGCCATTGTAGAGGTCGGCCTGCACCCATCATGAAAGGCCATTGTAGAGGTCGGCCTCCTTAGTTCAACCATAGAAAACTCCTGGTATATGGCCATTCAGGTACAGCCAAAGTCCAGAAAAGAGAGAAAAAGGGAAACAAAAAGAATGAGATCATTAACATTAGAACTAGAAAGCATCTGGTTGATTCCACACATTTTACAGATGAGAAGAGCAAGACTCAGAGAGACCTTGACTCCCAAAAGGAGATTAACATTGTTGAGTGCCATCTTAACCATACTGGATGAAAGAAAGCATGAAGTAACATAACAGGGCAGGGCAAAATCTAAAACTTAGGACAGTTCCTGACACAAAGTAGACAATAAATATTTGATGAAATAACTTTAAGTAATAGTCTATTCAGGGAATAAAATAAACCAGTGTTTGCATTGCCCATAGGGAACTCGCCACAAAGAAAGTCTGGCTGCAGTTTTAACTTTATTTTCAAAAAATTCCAAATTTACAGAAGTTGCAAGGACAGTACAAAGGGTCTTCATATACACTTTATCCAGATTCATCCATTTTTAACGTTTGCCACATTTCTTTTTGTTCTCTAGCTACCTATGTAATACACATATTACTTTTACTGAACCATTTTTGAATAGGTTCCTCTCTGGTTGTTTCTCCTTTTTACTTCAATGTGTAATTCCTAAGAACAAGGATGTTTTCTTATGGTTATCAATTCCAGGAAATTTAATATTCATACAATACTTTTATCTAATTTATAGCTTATTTTCAACTTTTTCTGTTCTAATAATGTCCTTTATGGTGTTTTTCCCATTCAGGACCCAATCCAGGATCACTTCTTGCCCTTGACTATAATGTCTCTTTAGCCTTCCTTAATCGGCACAATTTCTCAGCCTTTCTTTGTCTTTCATGAAACTGACATTGTTGATGGGTGCAGGCCATTCCTTTTATAGGATGACCTCATTTTGGATGTGCCTGGTGTTTCCACATGATGAGATTCAGGCTGTGCCCTTTTGGCTGAACACAACATGAGTGATGCTGTGTATTTCTCAAAATGGCACATCTGGAGGACACTGTATTTGTGCACCCTTTATCAGTGATGTTGACTTTGATCAGTGGCTTCTCTGCTATATAGCTACTATGCTTCCTTTTGTAATTAATAAGTAATTTGCAAGGAGTACTTTGAAACCATGTCGAAAGCCTGTGCTCCATCCACCCCCACAACGGAATTAGCAACCAGTGAACTTTTTGCCTTTTATTCAGTGGGTTGTAATTTATTGCCGCCCTTACTTCAGTGCTCAAGTTAGCCCAAATTTGGCCAGAGGAACCTCTTCAAGCCCTCTTTGGTCTTTTTGGCATGCGCCCTTTTTATTTTATAACATTATTATTTTTTTTAGTTCTTTTTTTACTTTTTGGCAATTCAAGATGTTCCAGGCTTCTTTTGTGTTTTCCCTTGCCTATCCCTGAAATCAGACTTTCTCCAAGGACTCTTGCTTCCTTCAAGTGAAAAATAGCATTGAGAAGCCAAGAGCTAGGTGGTTTCTATTGCTGTTGGGATGCCATTGTTTTAAGGACCTATTGACAGACAGTATTGGTGGATATAACTTTTTGAAATTATCTTGGAATATTGGAAGTGAAATTAACATTTCCAATTCAAACCACTTGTTCAGTGATATTTCTTGACTTCCTCTATTTCACGTTTGTATTCTATACTTCACCATGAGAACCCTGGCTCACCAAAAATACAACAACAACAACAACCTGACAATATATTTATTAATTTTCCTCTATCCTATAAGACAGAAAAGTAAAATAGTTCTAAAATGGCTGTATCCATACCATTACCAATAAAAATGACTGAAAAAAATTCAAGATTTTTTTTTTACCCCGGATAGGGGTATACATAGTCAAAGCAATGTGTTGAAAAGTTACTTGTAAGTAGACTTTATTCCTCTCTTTGGTGTAATCATTATTCCATTGAAATAAAGTTGTGTCTATTTCTATTTCCAAGTTTTGGTGCTTTCTCCCCATCCTCATTGACTTGTAACTTTTAAATTTGTAGAAAAATAATAAGATTTCAGAAATCTTATATCTATATCACAAGGAATAACCAAAGAAGTGTCCCCCCCCACCCTATCCTGCTTACCTCCCTCTGCCACCTCTTGTACATAACCAATTTCATTAGCCTCTGGTTTATACTTTCTGAATATCCTTTTCCCAAAATAAGCAAGTAAGGTATGAATTATTTTGAAATAAAATGGTTTCAAAAAGGTATGTGTATGATTTCTTGTTTCCCCTTCTTACACAGAAATAGCATAGAATCCATGCTCTTCTTTTTTTGCATTTTCTTTTCACTTATTATATCTTGAGATTTAGCTCATATCAGATCATAGAAATCTTCCTAATTCTTTTTTTGTAAATTGTTTTAGTCCTCCAATAGGTGAATATACCAGTTTATTCAACTAATTTCCTATTTTTAAGCATTTATGTAATTTCCAATATTTTTCAATTACAAATAATGCTGCCATGACTAACCTTGGGGTATGCTCTTGTATTACTGGTAGTGTATCTTCAGGGTAAATTGTTAGGTCAAAGGGCAAATGCATATGTATCTTCATAGATAATTCTATCAGGGTTATGACCTTTGCGTTCTCACCAACAATCTGTGTGTATTTCCCCACAGCCTTGCCTTCAGAGGGTAGTTTTATGAATGGGGTGAACATCTTTGTATGTGTTTAATCTGTGTATGTGTGTACTTTTATGTATGTGTGTATTGTCTTTTTTTCTAAAAAGTTTTGATAATCTTTCCCTCAGTTTTAAGGTTTCTTCTACATTGGACTATTATTCATTGTATATGTTTCAAATACAGAGGGTGCAAAAAAGTATGCACATTTTAAGAAAGGAAAAAACTGCATTAAAGTTGTAATACTTAACATCTACTGATAACAAAAGATGAATACAAGTCACATTTGACTTCTGCAATTGCAAGAGGTGCTCAAAGTGGTTACGATCAGTGTCCAGATACTTCTGATTACTATGAACTAAAAGTAATATATAGATAACATTTCTTAAAATGTGTATACATTTTTTTGGCACCCCCAGTATTTTCTGCTAATTTGTTATTTGTTTTTTGACTTTGCTTGTGTTGTTTTCTAGCATACATTTTTAAAATGTAGGCAAATTTATCCTTTTTTTGCATCTTGATTTTGAATTATCGTCATAAAGCCTTTCCCTAAAACCAAGTGAAAGAGAAATTCTCTTATTAAGAAATACTTACAAAGTTTAACTTTTGCACTTATATTTCTGAAATGTATTAATTTTATCCATATCTTAATGGTTATCCAGTTATCCTAACATCAATTATTAAAAAGTTCATATTAGCTCCAAGATTTGATATACTTCTTGTATCATATTCTAAATCTCAAGATGTATTCAGGTTTTTTAAAACTTTCTTTTGCATTCTACTTCTCTTTATGTCTATCTACATGCTAGTTCCACTATGTATTAATTTCAGAGATTTTTTAATTATCTTTTAATATTAGAGATCCTAAGAGATCTTTCTTCTGTTGTTCTGTTAGCTATCTGTGCTTATTTTCCATAAGAACTTTAGTATTACCTTTTCTAGTTCCAGAAAAAGTGGATTGATATTTTTCTTGGGAAGAACTATTATTTTGATGACGTTGAGCTATTCTATAAAAAATAATAATAAACAAGGAATATCTTTTCATGGGTTTAATTTTTAAGTCTGGATTTGTGTGTGTGTGTTTATTTGTACATTTGTCTTCCTTTTTATAACCCCTTTTAATGGTTTTATGCTAAAATAAAACCATATAAAACAAATGTAAAGCTTATAATTGTAAGGCAAACACCCTTGTGTTCAGGTGAAGAAATAGACCTTGGTCATCAAAAAGCCCCTTCACATGCTCCATCCCAATCACAGCTCTCTCCCTCCTTCCAAAAGTAGCCACTATCTTGAAATTTATAGTAATCACTTTTTTGCTTTTCCTTATGTTCAAGCACCATGTGTTAATTCTTTGACACTAAAGTTTAATCTTGCTGACAAAAATAGTTTTTGATATGCCAGACACCTTGCTTAGCATGCATGTTAAAAAATTTATATGCCTTTTCTCCTGTTAATCTGTCTATTTTTGTTTACTTCAGCAAACTTGTAGAGGGCAAAGGGGAGTTTCCCCTTCACCCATACATTGGCTAAAACAAACAAACAAACAACAAAACAAAACATCAAGTGTCAGCAAGTGGTCTAATCAGGAATCTCATCTCAGTAGCATAATGAATAATCTGTCTATTTTTGTCTATTTCAGTAAACTTGTAGAGGGCAAAGAGAATTTTTCCCTTTACCCACACACTGGTTAAAACAAACAAACAAAACAAACAAACAAGCTAACTAACAAACCAACCACCAAAGGTCAGCAAGTGGTCCAATAAGAAATCTCATCTCAACAGCATAATGAATGACAGAAGATCTGACTACAACACCCTAGTTCACTTTAGTTGGATAGAATAAAGGGCATTCATTCCAACGTCAGTGAAAAAGTAGGTGAAAGGGAGGCGAGGTGAAGCAGTGCTTCCTGGCCTAACAAGCCATTTTTCATACAGGGATAAATAAAATCAGATCTGTGCTAGTCTACAGTCTTTCTTTTCCTCTCCATCTTTGGGTTCAGAATATTTGAAAAACATCTTATTGCATATTTACAAGAACTAGAGTTACCCAAAAAGAGCAAAAATGAATCCTGGTATGTATATATTTTCTCCTGTTCATTGTGAAGTTGCCAAAGAGAGAAAGAGACAAAGGTGCCACCAGCACAGACTTACCTCTTCCCTGCAAGTCACATCCCTTTACCCCCTTGTCTTCTTCCTTAGGGCCTCACCAAGTAGCCCAGATTGGTTCCTATGTCATGAGTAATATGAACACACTCTTCTTTTCTGCTCCATGAGCTGTTGAACCCATGTTTCTAGGAAGGAGTTAGTTTAACTTGCTAACATCCACAAACCAGTTGTTCTGACATCAGCCAGAGTCTCCGGGGTCCTTTGAGTTACCCGAATCACTGCCAAGGGTGTTAGTGTTAGAACTGCAAAAGCAGCATGAATTACAAGGAAGCTTTTTCTTCTTTCATCCTCCCCTCCTCACATGTAACTTCCCTGGGTACCCCAGGATAGATAAAGAAGAATGAAAATGAAATTAACAATTCAAGGGGAGAATTCAATTTACCAAGTGTTATGTTGGGTATTTTCTATTCATAATTTCATGTAATTTTCTAAGCAAATGAGGTCAACATTTTATTTTCACTTTATAGATGAAGAAATGGAGGCTGAAAGGGTTCAGGTGAGAGTCTGAATTTGAATGGGCTCAAGTCTTCTAAGTAGATAGTATGTTTTCTTTCAGTGGAACCAGAATACGAGCAGGCAGCATTCTCAAGGTTGTCCTCTATAGTCATTCTTTTGAAAACATAACACAAACTTAGAAGGGTTCATTGAAAGCACAATGTTCTGCCCATGTGCCATTATATCCCTTGTGAGATTCCCTGAAGTTCTCAGCTTAAGCCCAGAACTCATCTTCACTGCCAAAATATGTACCTGAGAATGACAAAGAAATCAACTTCAGCTCAGCCCAGCCCAGGCTCCCAGGAAACCATACTTGTGTATATGAGTCTGAGTGAGCGCCTAGGTCGAGCTCATGACTAATGTCAGCCAGAATAGCATATTGTTGAGATCAGCCCCCTCTCAGCTTGTGTGCAAATCAGAAATGCCAGAGAATTTTTCCATAGTCTTCCATAATGTTCATTATAAAAGAGTCCCCAGATGGCAGATGGCTATTAGCTCACTGTGACCTATATAAATGTCAAATGTAAAACTATTGCCCCAGCAAATTCTCAAAATAAATAACAACAGGAGGGATGAGATTCTGTTGTCATCAGTATTTACAGTTTATGCATTTGGGCTCTTCCATTCTCAAGCCAGCACTGAAATGCTTTCATCCCACTAGGGAATTCAATTAGCAAGAGCAATACAGGAAGTGAAGTCCCACAAGAATAACTCACACAGATGAAGAATGGCTGCCCTTAAAAGGCAAGTCAGTGACTGGGAAGAAGGGAATGGATGGCTTTGGGGGTATTGCTTAGCACATATTTCAAAGCTTTATCTTCAGAACTGTATCTCATGACCAGGTTTATGAAGCCAAAAGAAAGGTTGGCTTTTCTAACTTCACACCTGGAAAACTAAACATGCTTTACCACCAAAGGGAAAATCCCAGATCTCAAGAAATAGAGAGCAAGTTATTTTTGTATAGGGCTTAGAGAATCAACTTCTTCCTTATTTGAAATTCACAAGGTCTCTGCCTGCCAACTCTCAGCCCTACAGAGAACTGCTTTCCACCGTGATGTGTGTGTATGTAAATGTGTGTGGTGTGTCTATACACATACACACACGCGCGCATGCACACACACACAGATATATGTATATATCTTTTTTAACAGCATATCAATGTTTCTAACACAACACAATTTAAATCTGGTTCTCCAGATGAACAACTGGAAAATTTTTTAGTCAATCTGTTCAGTGAACTAAAATCAGCTTGCATTGTCTTGTTGACTTTGTAGTACGATGATTTTGTTTGAATTTTCCTTCTACATTTCTAAAGATCTAAATGATCTCAGGAGCAAAGAAGTTAAGCCGGAAAAAATTACCACTAAAACTTGGGCAAAGGATTTACCATGAAGCAATTGGATAAGTATGATCTACAAGTTCAAAGAGAGGGTGGCCATATAATTTACCTTCCAGACTGGGAAATTCTGAGAGTGAAAGGCAGTGCTATTAATAATTTCACCAAGGCAACGAGCATAAACCAGGGGTGTCCAGGCCAAACCATGACATAAGGTCACCTTACTCAAAAATGATTTGTAGACATCACACACAAAAAGCTTATTTAAACAGTACACATATCTGTGGACTAAAAAACATTAATTACAAGAAATAACTAAGGCAGGAAGATAGCAGTGTGCAGAATTTGACAGTACTTTGTTTTGAAAGTGTCACTCTTTCCTTACTAGCTATGCAGCTGTAAGACTCTAATTCTTTTTTATTTGATAAGTGAAAATAAAATACCTTGAAAAGCTGTTATCAGAATTAAAAGAGAAAAACAGCATGAAGTATCTAATACACTGCCTAGATAGAATAGGCACATAATAATTTTTATTTTTCATTCTTAGGAGCATGCAGATCTCCCCACCTCAAATCTATGACATTACATTATTCCTTGGTTTTAAATCAACAACTACTAAAACTGAACTTGAAAATTAATTTCCAACAATGCTTTTGCTAACAACAATTGACAGCTAGAATAGCTATACATATATTTTTGTGAGTTCAGTCGTGAGACAGAAGTTCTTGATCTTGGTGTTGTTTTTGTTCTTGTTTTTGAAAAAACATATGATTACACAGATCACATCTCAGCATGGTACCAATCCAAAGTTTGCAGTGGAAGCAGAGGTGTCCATTCCTAAAGAAACCTTTCATTGAAGGAAGTGTCATGTCTGCAAATCATAGGTCATGGATCTCATCATGCATCTATTAATACAAGAAAGTTTCTAGCATGCTGTAACTTGGTAGTTTCTCATACACTTTTCATATGCTGCCAAATGTAAAGATTTTATAGCAAAAAGTGAATTTATATTCTTTCATTGATTTCAAAAATCTCCCCAAATGGTCCAGGAGCCCCAAATAGCAGATGGCCCATCTTCCATTCAATGCAATACTTCCTCCGGTTCCTGCCCCTTAAACTTAAGAAACTTGCTGATAGACACTTTATGTGCAAATCTCTTAGAAAAACAAACCTGCAACTATTCCAGTGGAGTCACATTCCAAAACTCCTCCACTCTCACCCTGTGGCAACCTAGGGGAAATTTGGCCCTGAGGGTCTTATTATTAAAGTCAGATTCACATTCTGAGTACCAGTCACACTTTGAAATGAGTTTTGAAGTTAAGACTTATTTATTTATTGTTCAGTTTGTGTTTATAAAGACCATTACATGCCTGTGTCATAGTAACAAGATGAAATGACTCAGTCTAGGGAATTCCAGAAACTCAATGCTTCCTTCCATGGAGAAGGAAGCAGCAATTAATAATAGCATACAAGTAGCTGCTTTAATAGAAGCTAAGAACAAATTAAATTGAAGCATAGAGGAAGAAGCACCTACATGGGCCTGGGGATTAAGAGAGTATAATCAGAGAGTGGCATTTGAACTGGGATTTAGAGGGGGAGTTTGCAAAGAAGTCAAGATCTGGGAAGAGGGAACAGCATATGCAAAAGCATGAGGCTGGGGAGAGGGCTGTGGGCTTTGGATGTTACAAGCTTCATGGCAGCATATGATTTTCAGGGTGGGGAAAGCTGATACGCAGGACCTGCAGGGAGGACCTGGTCATGAGGGAAGTTCTGCCCTTTGTAAAGCTGTGCAAGTGTTTATCTCATGTGCTCTCAGTCACAAACAATGCTCTGAATCTGTACCACAATTCCATTAGACTCTCCAGTCAGCTCTATGTTGAGGCTCTGTCCTACGTCTGACCATGTCTCATCCTTTTCTGGCTCCCCTCATTCATAATATTTCACAAAAGGAAACACTTTTAGCAAAAACATAGTTTTTCTCTTCCAGTCTCAGAGACATGTTGCCCAGTGGTAATCATTGCATTGATCCAGAGTGGCAAAGTCGCCTAGAAACCTATGTTGATGCTAACCTGCTGGGGACCAGCTCTAGCTGGGTTCAGGGTACCCCAAAGGTGGAGACAGCGTTGGCAATTGGGGGGAAGAAGAGAGAAAGAGAGAGAGAGAGAGAGAGAGAAAGAGACTGGACTCTGGTCTAGTGCAGAAGTGATGTGAGTTATTGGGAATTACAACTGGTCTTTTATACACAAAATCAGATGTGGGAGGGGTGTCCCCCACCCACCAGAAACCTTAATTCATGAAAACTTAATCAATGATTGCCTTTAAACCCTTTTCATATGATAATCTTAAAATCCTATAACAAAGGATAACCTAATCCGTGACTGACATATTCTATAAACCTTTTTCATCCTAAACTGATTGATTTATGCCAAGTTAAACAATTCTATAGAAGCTTAAGTATTTACTTTACAAACGAAAGTGGCCCATCCTAGAATGTTTGGAATGTGGCCCAGTCCAAAGTTCATAGTGGGCTACCTGCAAGTAACCCAGCCGCATTCTTTCAAAAAAATGACTGTCTTCTAAAACTATATTCTACAATTTACACCTTCAATAAATCCTAAGATCATGACCCAGAAGCCTGTGACCAATACTAAGGCTCTTAGATGTGACACGAGTTTGTATTATAAGTTGTGTGAAAGCCAAAACTGCAGTTTGCGGAAGAATGGGAGCAACGAGCTTCTAAAGTTAGCTTGTGTTCATCCTGGTCTCAGAGTTTTTATGTTTTGAGCTCACAGGAGCTTAATCTGGTTAGTGCTGAGTAGAAAGGGGGAGGAAATGGGGTCAAATAGCTCCCAAATGCATCCTAGTGGTCTCGGGGTCAACAGCCCTTCCTGATCCCTAATGCTCAGTGGGCCTCCATGGCTGGCTCCCAACACTAACCTGCTAAAGGTTTCCACATTCCTGTGTAGCTTCACTCTGGGTAAGAGTTTGGCAAAGCAGATATCAGAATTTCTTTAAAGTACTGTGAAAAAATAAAATAAAATAACCAAGTTTACCATCATTTGCCTCCAACAGGTGGCAGATGGATCTACTCATTCAAAAAGTTTACAGTATAAACTACTGAGTCTTATACCACACTCTTTTTTCATTTCTTAATTTATTTATCTCTTTACATATTTGGAAATAAGCAGAACAGTTTCACAAAGAAAGGAGTCTGCCAAATTGCCTTTGGAGAACGCTGAAAGAAAACCTTAGATGTTTCCAGTGATGTTAAAGAGAAAACACAAATGTGCATGTTGGAAGATACTTGGTGTAATACATAACAGAATGTGGTGTGATTATTTGTGCCAGTTTGGGGAACAAAGCATGGTGGGACTCAGGTAAAGTAAATCTGCCATCTCTCACCTGGCATCAGGAACAGCTTCTCCTAAATGATCTCTGTGTTTTTGCCTTTGCCTCTCATAGTCTACCATCAATACATGCATTTTACATTTAAGACATGCTTAAATTACATCATGCTAATCTTCTGCTCAAAACTCCCTGTTACACTCAGGACAGATTTATCCAAGTCTGCACAAAGGCCCTACCATATCTACCCCACTGCCTCCTGCACCTCTGTGATCTTATGTCCTCCACCACCACCCCCTCCTCCTCTCCTCATCTCCAGCCATACTGGCCTCCAAACTTTGAGATCTCAGAGTTTTGGTGATTCCATTCTTTAGGCCCAGCCATTAGAAAGGTCTTCTCTGACCATCTTACTTTAAGTGACAAATCCACCCTGACCTTGACTTTTTCTAACAGCTTACCATGCTTAATTTTTTATCATCACTGTCTGGCATAGTATACATTCATTTACTTGTTTGTTTTCTCACTTTTCTTCTCAGATGTCTCCCACAGTTAGAATGCAAGCTCTGTGAAGGAGGTGCTGAGATGTATCTCTGCTCACTGGTTTATTCCCAGCACCTAGAATGATGCTTGCACAGAACTGGCACTCAGTAAACATGTATGAAGAATGAGTTAATGGAGCTTATCAGGGAAGAAGGCAGGGTCAAACAGGCAGGCTTCAGTGCCCTATTCTTCTTTTAGCTATTATATATATCAAGGTTTCTCCTAAGTTTTAAATGCAAATCAGATTCCACTGCTTAAACAAACAAACAAACAAAAACAAAAAATAAAAGGAAACTGTTACGATGACCCTGAAGAATTCTGAGCGGTGTGATGTGATTGGTCTTGGTGTTGGAAAGATCACATTACGCAGAAGCCCCAACGCTAGAAGGAGGGAAAGCAGGTAAGGAGTGTCCCATTGGGTGGAAGGATAGGAGCCAGGAATCTGCATTCAATGGGGAGATATGAGTGAGATAAGTGACAGATTTTTAGAAGGAAGAGTTCTCAGGTTTGGATGTAATCAGGTCAAGAGAAGACTGTAAGAACTTGTCTTCATTCCTGGCTTAAACATATCACACAGAAGGTGACAGCATCAAGTGAGACAGTGAAGACAGACAAGGTAGTCTGGAGTCTGTGGGAAGGCCTTAAAAGACATCCCAGGGACAATTTCCAGTCCCCAACTTACAATGGTTTGATTTACAATTTTTTGACCTTATGATTGTGTAAAAGCATATGCATTCAGTAGATATCAGACTTCAAATTTTGATCTTTTTCTGGACTAGTGATATGTAGTATGGCACTCAAACTTTTGGGCCAAATTTTCTAACATAAGACCTACTTTATAAGAAAGTCTTGAAAATCTCGTGTGATTTATTGAATGTTGTTTAGGTAGACCAGGCTAAGCTATGATGTTTGGTAGGTATTAAATGTATTTTTGACTTACAGTATTTTCAACTTAGAATGAGTTTGTGGGGACATAGCCTAAATGCAAATCAAGAAGCATCTGTACAAGGGTCTAGAACTCAAGGGAGATAGAAGTCATCATTTGGGAGGTAGATGAAAGCATTTCCCTCTAGGACACCAGATGGGTTCATTAATGGAATATCCTGAGAGTGGAGCTGGTGGCTTTATAAGAAGAGGAAGAGAGACCTGAGCTGGTATGTTAACATGCTCACCCCCCTTGCCGTGTGATGCCCATGCCACATGGACCTTTTCTAGAGTCTCCATCAGTAAGAAGGCCTTCACCAGATACTTCCCCTTAACCTTGAACTTCTCAGCTTCCAGAACTGTAAGAAATAAATTGCTCTTATTTATAAAGTACTGAATTTCAGCTATTACAAGCAACAGAAAACTGACTAAGATACTGTTCCTTAATGTTCTTGTTATAAAGTAGAAATAATAAAGTGCTTATGACAGTATTTGACCAGGTGACCAATTACATGTTAGCTTTCTTCCATTGCTTCTTTAATTTTCCCTTATAGTGAAATGCAAAAAAGACCAGCCATTGTATTTGATGCTGCTCCAAACTCTTCAGCACAGAGATGCATTGATAGTGTGAAAAATAGTTACACAGAAATAAAACACCAGATAACATAATGAGATTATAATTTACATAAAATATCCAAATAATTGCATAAAAATAAATTATTCTATACAACGCTTTATTTTTCTCTTCCTAGACCAGGTCTTTTCACCCAAAGATTATGCTCACCAAATGTAATTACACAATAACTGGATAAAACCCCAACATGTATTTTCTTTACACCGGTCATCAGTGAAACTGACTAACATGCTCATGGCCTTGACTCAAATTTAACTCCCTTTGACTTCAAAGGACCCATTCTGAGTTTGATCATAAATTGCTATGTTACCCTAATGAGGAAGTACTTACAAGATTTCTGGACTCCGCTATTAAATGACTAGTCTGCTGCTTTTCTTGCTCAGATGACCTCATTTGCTTAGAGCCAAAAAAGGGCTCAGTGGCCTCCCCTTCCTTTTTAAGCATCCTGCTCCTGGAAGTTAAAAGCAAAAGAGGAAGAATCTCCAACTCTACAGCAGAATTGCAGTGTATTTATTTCTTGCCCACCCTCCCTTTGGGAAAAAGAAGAGCCTTTTGTTCTTCTGTTGGTGAGGACACAGTTAACATGACCCAAACCAAACACCATAAAGTTTTTCCCCCGGTTATTCTGGTGTTCCTACTTTTCGGTACAATGTCTATTTGCACTATCATAAATTCTGAACTCAGGACGATAATCCTAGCCAAAGTCTACATGTGCCGGATATCATAATGTAAACCGCATATGTTGCAAGAAGCTGTTAAAGGGAACCAGTGAGTGAAAGCATGGCCAGCTCAATATTTGGGTCTCTGGATATCCTCTCCTCTGTAAACCAAGGCCTCGCCCCTCAATTCTAATTTTCTGACATGCTCATAAATAAAAGCATTTTTGGCTACCAGATCCCCTTGAGATATTCAGGGCCAGCCTAAATTCTAGAGTTAAAGTTCAGGCTCTGCACAAGCGTACTAAGAGCCAGCCTGCAGCTCCTCTTCCTCCTGATAGCAGACAAGGATGCACAAGAAGAAGTATCGCAAAAGGCCGCATTGCTAGTCTTCACAGGTTCATTCCCACTGACTTGTCTGCTTTCTTTCCAATGGGAAGTTGATCCAGCAGGTAGGCACATTGGTTCAGCAGAAATAAATCCAGTCTACAAGATTACTTTAATAGCTATTTGAGCCTCCAATCAGCTAGGAAAATAGAAACTCATCCGAGTCATTTCATTTCTCCTACCTCCCACCTCCCTGGGTTGCACCCAAGTTTAAGGTGTCTTTGTACATTTGTATTACTATAAAGGAATACTTGAGTATGGATAATTTACTTTTTAAAAAATAAAAGAAGTTTATTTGGTGCATGGTTCTGTAGGCTGTATAAAAAGCATGGCACCAGCACATACATTTAATGAGGGCCTCAGGCTGCTTCCACTCATGGCAGAATGTGAGGGGGAGCCAGCATGTGCAGAGATCACATGGTGAGACACAAAGCAAGAGAGAGAGAGAGATGGAAAGTTGGAGGCTCTTTTTGACAACCAGTTCTTGCAGAAACTAATAGAGAGAGAACTCACTCATTACCATGAGAATGGCACCAAGGCATTCATGAGTGATCCAAACACCTCCCAACAGGCCTGCCTTCAACATGAGGTTTGGAGGAGTCAAATATCCAAACCACAGCATTAAGCAGGGCCAAGGTATGAGCAGCAGACATCTGGACCATGGTGTACTCTATGTGGAAGAAGTATCTACTGATATTGGTGTTCACATCTTCCTTCCTGGACCTTGACTATTGGTCTGTGCAAGGTGATGCTAGGGCCTCTGTCTGTCTCCATATGGCCCCTTCTGCTCAAACTCTACTCTTTCAACTTTATTTAAACTACAATGTTTGGGACTGTTTTGCTTTTCCAGGCACTTCTGGGTTCTAGAATTTCTGTAGAAATTATCTTTCTGACCTGATATTACCTCCTCAGGCCTCTGCCCAGGAGGTAAGGCCCAGGGATTCCATGATCTGACAGATTCTATACATTCATTTTTCTCCCGAAGAGTCCAGTATTTGGCTCCGCAGCCATTGAAAAATGCCACTCTGTAGTTCTGTAAGGGTTTCACTCAAGAGAGGAGGATAGGATATATTACATTCTTGAAGACAGAACATAGATCTCTCTTAGAGTTGGTGGTCTAAGTTTCTATGATACACTGTCTTTAAGAATCATCATATCTCATATTATGCTTGAAACACAGAGTCTGAAACTGACTTATTGAAATATTTATGTATACATATGTATTACATATACATATATATATATTACTATATTGCTTTCAGGAAAACTCTTCCCTGCTGTGCTTCCCCTCTGCTTTCACACCACAACAATCATCAACACAGAAGAAGACTTCTGTGACCAAATGTGGGGGTTTCTCCCCACCACCAAACAGCTGACACTAGCTGGGCATCCTCCAGTTTAATTCCAACACTGTCTACCTGAAGATAGTGCCAGATTCCGCAGAGTAAGGGCTCAATTCCACAAGATGCCCCCAACCCCAAACACCAATTGCAAGCCTGGGCCTCCAGAACTTCTGGTCAGCCAACTTCAAGCTGGGGTTCCCCCAACCTCATTTTTGTGTTTGATTAATTTGTGGGAGCAGCTCACAGAACTCAGGAACACACTTACATTTATAGGTTTATTCTAAAGGATATTGCAAAGGATGCAGATGGAGAGGTACATAGGATGAGGTATGGAGGAAGGTATGTGGAGCTTCCAAGCCCTCCCTGGGGTGCCACTTTCCAGGAATCTTCACTTGTTCAGCTATCAAGAAGTTTCCAGAACCGAGGACTCCTGGGGTTTTTTGTTTGTTTGTTTGTTTGTTTTGTTTTGAGTTGGAGTCTCACTCTGTCGCCCAGACTGGAATGTAGTGGCCGCTCCCGGCCACTGCAGCCTCGACCTGCTGGGCTCCGGCGATCCTTCCGCCTCAGCCTTCCAAGTAGCCGGAATTACAGGCATGTGCTGCCACACCCGGCTGATTTTTTGATTTATTGTAGAGATGAGGTCTCGCTGCCCAGGCGGGTCTCAAACCCACGGGCTCAGGCAATCCACTCACCTCAGCCTCCCAAAGGCGCAGGATTACAGGCTGAGCCACCGAGCCCGGCTGACTCCTGGGTTTTTATGAGAGCTTTATGATTTCAGCATTTTTTCTCCCAGTATATAGGCTGAGGCACTTTCTGGGTAGGGTCTTAAGAACTACAACCACAAAGTGAGGAGGGATTAGAGTCCTGCCCTGAGTCAGGTAAAAGGAGGGTGGGAGATGGTAAGAGAAGTTCTGCTCCCTGAGTCCTGCTCCCAAGACTCAACACACCATACACTATAACAGAAGACTGTGACAAAGGATATGAAAATTATGAACCAGAAACCATGGAAGAAAACCAATATCTATACCACAACACATCAATATATGACATATATAACCATTTAGTTATACATATATAGCTTTATATATATATATATTTAGGTAGTGATAACTGAGACATGCCTAATGCTCTGAGTGTAGGATTTAAATTTCCATGGTTTAGAGACAATCTTGAAAGTTTGCATCTGTTGAATATTCCACATAAAAAGAAAAAATAAATGGAAATATAACCATAATAGTAATTTTAAATATTATATTCAATGTGAAATATAGAACTTAATACATTAATTTTTTTTCTGAAAAATCAGTCACTGCAGGTCAGACTGCCAATGTACTTAAACACACACACAGGAAGAGGAAAGTGGAGAGACACTGGGGTCTGAATATGAGATTCTAAGCAAATACCAGATTGAAATCCTGTAGTGCCAGAAAGCTAACAAGGCTCCTCTAGGGCCTCTCCATGCACCTTTAGCCCCACCCTGTTACCAAGACCCCAGAGCTTATATACTAGCTGTTTCTATATGTCTCAATAGCACATTGGCATTAAATATTAGTCACCATCATACTGTCTCCTCTCTCAAGACTGCTCCCTCAACTCATTCTCCTTGGCCAAGTGATTAAGATTGAACTATTAAGACCTTAGTGTACAGAGATAGAAGAATTAAAAGAAAGTAAAACAAGTTTGTTGCAAAAAAAGAAAAGACTGGAAAAATTTTAAAAAAGGAAAGTAAAAATCACATATAATCTCACAACCCGGAAATATTTCTTTCTAATATGTAAAGATATGTTCTTCCAGTTTCTTATGTGTGTGCGTGCATTTATTTGCTTTCAAATGTATTTATCAAAATTGGAATAAAACAATGTGGCTTTTTATGCTTTGAATGCGTAGGATTTTGTCACGTGTGCTTTGCACTATCTCAATATTCTTCAATAAATGACTTTTTTTTTTGAGTTGGAGTCTCACTCTGTCGCCCAGGCTGGAGTACAGTGGCGGCTCCCAGTCACTGCAGCCTCGACCTGCTGGGCTCTGGTGATCCTTTCGCCTCAGCCTTCCAAGTAGCCGGAATTACAGGCATGTGCTACTATACCCAGCTGATTTTTTTTTTTTTAATTGTAGAGATGTCTCACCAAGTTACCCAGGTGGGTCTCGAACCCGCGGGCTCAGGCAATTCACTCACCTCGGCCTCCCAAAGCATGGGATTACAGGCTGAGCCACCGAGTCTGGCCAATAAATGACTTTTAATGTATGCTTGACATACTGTACTTTTATAAACAATTCTGAACATTCTGGTTACTTGCAATGTTTGACTATTATAAGTAATACTCTCACAACGTTTTGATGATTATCCTTGTACACAGTTGTAATTACCTTCATTTAAAGGATATTTAAGAAGCAGAAAAGCTTGAACACTTTTAAGTAGTTTGACGTGTATTATCAGATTGCCCTCTAAGAACAACTTCCCAATATTTTATCAGCTGCTTACTTACAAATGCTGGTTTTGTTGTCTTTGACCTCGAAATAAATAAAAATATGCTCGATAGGTTTTACTGTGTTTGATTATTAGTTTATGAGTAGAGGCTTTATAATGACTCCCAAAATGTATCAGGTCCTAATCCCTTAACATATAAATGTGACCTTATTTGGAAAGTGGATCTTTGCAGATATGATCAGATTAAAGATTTTAAGATGGGGAGATTATCCTGGATCATCTGGGTGAGTCCTAAATGCAATCCCAAGTATCCTTAAAAGAGAGAGGCCAAGGATTCAACACACAGAATAAAAGGTAGAGATTGAAGTGATGTGGCCACAAGCTAAGGGATGCTGGCAGTCACTAGAGGCTGGAAAAGGGATTATTATCCTCTAGAGCCTCCATATGAGCATTGCCCTGTGGATACTTTGATGTTGGCCTAATAAAACTGATTTCAAACTTCTAAACTATAGAACTGTAAGAGAATAAGTGTTTGTTATTTTAAGCAACTAAGTTGTGGCAATTTTTTATAGCATCCATAGCAAACCAATACACTAGATTTAATCTATTTTTATATATTTATTGATCAGTATATATTTTCCTGTGCTGAGAATACCTATTTATTATGTTTTTTGCAGATTTTCCTATTATGGAATTTATTATTTTTCTTCTGGATTTTTAAAATACACTTATTGTTTTGTATTTATACATTTGTACTTATGCATGTATAACTCTAAGTGGTGTATATAGTTCCCCAATATATTATAATAAACCTTTTAACTTTGTTTATAGTATTTGGATAAATATGGATATTGAATTTTTTATGTTTTAAAATCCTTCAACATGTTCCTCTATAATTTTTTATTTTGTTTTTATGTGATGCCAGTTGGAAGTTTACCTATATTTTCTTCTAGATCTTTAATTATGTGATTTTTTTTGAGTGCAGACTGGAGACTCAGACTGGAGACTCAGACTGGAGTGCAGTGGCCGCTCCCGGCTACTGCAGCCTCGACCTGCTGGGCTCTGGTGATCCTTCCACTTCAGCCTTCCAAGTAGCTGGAACTACAGGCGCGTGCTACCACACCCGGCTAATTTTTTTGATTTATTGTAGAGATGAGGTCTCGCAAAGTTGCCCAGGTGGGTCTTGAACCCGCGGGCTCAGGCAATCCACTCACCTCAGCTTCCCAAAGCATGAGATTACAGGCTGAGCCACTGAACCCAGCTAATTTTGTGTTTTTAAAATGTTTATCTTTTCCGTCCATCTAGAGTTTTATTTGGAAAATGATATGAGGCAGGCATCTAGCTGTTTTCTCCAGTAGTTAGCCAAATGCTCTAGCACTATTTATTCAATAATCATTTCTTTCACCAATTTAATGTACTATTTTTGACATTAGATTACTTATACATTATGATCTGTTTTAGAGTCTTTTTTATTCTATTCCATTGCCATACCTGCTTAACTATAGCACCCTTATAAAATATTTTAAAATCTAGAAATACTATTATGTATTTTTCAAATATTTCAAAGGTCTTCAAAATGAACTTTCTGATGACTTTATCAAGTTAAAAAATCCTTTTAGAATTTGTATTGAAAATGTATCAACTTATCAATTAATGTCAGAACTTAAGTAATTGGGATCCATTTACACATTTTAAATGTTGGTATTTTTAAACAGGAACATGATGTGGTTGGATGCCAGTAGGGAGATAAACCTAGACCTTGACAGCGAGAATGTTCTTAAATACCAGATTTCATCAAGTATGTCTAGATTTTCCTCCATTGTTCTTAGTACTTGGTGAGCTCTCTCAAGATACTTTCAGCATTTCTGTTTGCTTTGCTGTCTTGTGCAATACCAGCTATAAGTAATTTGGATTTCCTAAGTCAGGCCTTTTCACAGTTCTCTTACTACTTCCATTTGTTGTTTTCTTTGTGTTCCAGGAGAATTTCTAGAATTTACCTTCATTTTCAATAACTCAGTTTATCAGCAATATCTATTTAACTGTTCACTGCTATACTGTGATTTTAAAATCTATATTTGCATTTTAAAAATTTCATTTGGTCTTCCATGATTTCATATTTTTACCTCTTATGATATTGTTAAAATTCTACTAATGCAATATTTATTTATGTATTCTAGAGCATATTCATTAGAAATTGTCAGCACTCTTCCCATTTATTGTAGCAGTTTGAGTTTATTGATAGAACCTTGCTCTGAATCTACAGAATGTCTTTTTTTAAGCTGCAGAATATTTTTGTGCATATGATTTTTCTCCATTTGTTCACTTCAAAAATGGGTTGAGGCTGGATGTGGTGGTGCATGCCTATTATCCCAGCATTTTGGGAGGCTGAGGCAGGAGAACTGCTTGAGCTTGGGAGTTCAAGACCAACCTAGGCAACATAGCAAGACCTTATCAAAAAATTTTTTAAAAATTAGCTGCATAACTGTAGTCCCAACTACTTGGGAGGCTCAGGTGGGAAGAGCACTTGAGTCCAGAAGGTCAAAGTGGCAGTGAGCTATGACAGCCTGAGTGACAGAGTGAGACTATGATTCAACAATTAAAAAAACAAATAAAATGGGTTGCATATGCTTTTTAAGAGTTGAAGGTAATGAGATATTAAGAGCCGACATGGTTTCTATCATAGATTTTGTGAACCCTTACCAAAAAAAAAAAAAAAAGAACAAAACCCCCCAGAGTTTTAGTCCTCAAAAAGAAAAGAGAAAGGTATATTATATTTACACTGGTTTTGTTTTACCAGTGGAGGAATTCACCAGCATTAGGGGAGCAGAGAGGTGCCAGGCTGGAGGTAACTGCAGTATGACTTGTTCTTTCTGCTGATGATTTTCTCCTAGGTGAGATGAGGCAGGCCAAAATTGTTGGGGACCATTCTCCATCTTCTGTTGCTCATTCCAGGATTAATAATGGCCACCAACCACCTGCTTGGTGTAGCCTCTGGACCCATCTGGTGCTGGGGACAAATGGATGGGCTTCAGATGTCTTCCTGAACCATCACACAGTACACCTAAACTCAAATCTCCCCTTCTCAGAATGGATTGGAGGGATTGGAGAGACTTGATTAGGTCCCTTCAGCTTATTTCTGTGACAAACTGCTATCTCATTTGCAGGAAAATGCATGTCTTGTTGGCCTGATATGGTAGATTTCTATCTCCATTTTGTTAAAATGTTCTCCAAGTTTCTGGAGCTTGCCTTGTACACTTTGTGGTTTCCAATGCAGCATAAACCCAGTTATTACCAATACACAAATTTTATAGTACTCTAGAGGCAAGAGTGTCTTAAGTTGCCATCTTTTTTGAAAGTTGGAAACATATTTTAGAAATGGGAGAACTGTATAGCCTCTTTCTGTCAGTGTTGACACCATCCTAACTGTCATTCAGGTTTTAAATTGGTATAGTTACTTTTGACTTCTTTTTCCTCCCTATCTTTAAGATCCCCCAAGTTTTTGAAACTCAACTTGTAGTTTAATCTTTCTTTTCTACTCTCGCTGTGACTAACCTAGACAAAGGCTTTCTTCTTTTTGCAATTTATCCTCAGTTCTGTTCCCCACCCCAATCTGTTCTACATACTTGTCTTGGTCTATTTTGTTGACTCATGGTTCTGGAGGCTGGCAATTCCAACACTGAGGGATATGGTGGCCTTGCTGTGTCACAACAAAGCAGAGGGCAGCACTTGGGTGAGAGACAGCAAAAGGGGGCCAAGCTTGCTTTTATAACAAGACCATTCTCATGATAATGAACTCACTCCCATGATATCAACATTAATTCATTCACAAGGGAAGAGCCCTCACGGACTAATTACCTCTCAAAGGTCCCACCTTTCAACTTTGCTGCAATGAGGATTAAGTTTCCAACACAAAAAATCTGAGGAATTTAGCAGTGTCTCTGATGTTAATCTTCCCCAAACATCTCAAACTCCAGTGGCTTCCACTTTCAACTGGATACAATTCAACTGCTTTTAGATTTCTTTTATCTGCTTTCTTCTTATATGAACAATCTTGTTGCAATTATTTCTTGACACAAATTATTCTCTCATCCTAACACGTGCCACTGAAAATAAGCCATGCTGAATTTCAATTTCAAGCTGTTGTCCATGCTCTGTAGAATGCTCTCCTTGTACTCCTATGCCAGACTGGGAAGATGCGGCCACGCCTCATCTATTATCACACATCTTCAGCACTTGCAGAGTACCTGGGTCATAGCATTAAATAAATGCTTATTGAGTCACACTGACTTCCATCTTTTCTGTATTTCCTAGTCCAGCATGATACTATAATCTGTGACATCTGTTACAAATACTCAAGGCTTATCCATTGATCCAAGTTTCTGCTCTTTATAATTATTTTTTAAGTTTTTAAGTTTTTCTTTGGGACATAAATAGATCAATATTTCATAAATGTTTTATTGATGATGAAAACAAAAGATATTCTCTGTAGAATACAAAAATCAATATATACACATTTATACATATAGCCTGATTAATTATATTATTCAGGACTTACATAACTTGTTTTTTAGTTGGTCTATAAAGATCTATAAAAGATGTAGATAAGTGTGCTAGAGTCTTCTACTACCATTGTAATTTTGTAAATTTCTCTCGTTTCCTAAAACTTTTTTTTGGAAACGAAATCTGTCATTCAGCATTCAATCAGATAAGCAGAACAACTATAAGTTATAGATAAGGGATTTTTTATAGCCATTAGACACTATACTATTGAGGGAGGGGATGGGGATGGCATATCTAATAAAGGAATTTGTAGGATCAGAGGAGTCATTGACAGGCTACTTTGAGATGCTCAGTATACCTATACCTATCATTAAAGTAAAGCCATGGAGAGGAGAAATACATGGAGAAAATCTATAGGTCCACAGCCAAGCGTCTACCTATGGACCAGTTGGAAAGACGAGCTGGATGTAGAGTTGAAGGATCCAAAGACAAGGCTGGACTAAGCCGGGCTCGGTGGCTCAGCCTGTAATCCCGCGCCTTTGGGAGGCTGAGGTGAGTGGATTGCCTGAGCCCGCGGGTTCGAGACCCACCTGGGCAGCGAGACCTCATCTCTACAATAAATCAAAAAATCAGCCGGGCGTGGTAGCGCATGTCTGTAATTCCGGCTACTTGGAAGGCTGAGGAGGAAGGATCACCGGAGCCCAGCAGGTCGAGGCTGCGGTGGCTGGGAGCGGTCACTGCACTCTAGTCTGGGTGACAGAGTGAGACTCCAACTCAAAAAAAAAAAAAAAAAAAACAAGGCTGGACTATCTGGTCCCTCTGAGTCTGTTACCACAACGAACTACCATAGCCTTCTGCCTCCTAAGGCTCATGCAACTATTCCTTTTGGCCTTTTCATACTTGGAAGAGTATTCTAGGAAATGTTGACCAAGTTGACAGTACAGTTCAACCCTTCTCAATGTGTCATCCATTCACACATCGTTTAACATTGTTTAACTTCTAAATAAATATAATACAAAAATCATGCTCAATGTAATATGATGCAAGTAGCACCTTATTGCTTTAGGTGCTTGATAACCTAAAGTAATCTTCTTTCCAGAAAAAGGACACCAAAGCCCCAGGTTACTTCATCCATATGGGGACAGTATTCATAAAACACAAGGTTAAGGTGATGTAAGGAGGTGAAAGATTAACCACTGTTAGCACATCTTGTGTTAAATAGTACAGGAACTGGAGAAGGAAAAATAAATAAAATTATATAACTATGTGCTATATATAATAATAAATAGCTACATATAAATATACATAACCATATAGTCATATCTATTTTACATAGTTATATATATTATGTTATGTATATATATAATACATGTGTATATATATACATGTATAAATTCATGTATAATATATATACATGTATAAATTCACATATAAGTAAGGAAAATCTGACCTTCTTGGTTATGTCATTATTACTACTGTTTGTAACTTCTTTCTCCCTCTGCCAATTCTATATTCTCTTTCCTTCAACTAGCCATGATTCCTTGGCTGGCAAGGGCCCTTTGCTGTGTCACAACATAGCAGAAGGCATATTGGGTGAGAGAGAGCAAGAGGGAAATCTCTTACGTTAACTCAAATCCTGATTTCTAAAGCATCTTTACATCAGCAGCTCTTCTTATATTAACATATTGTTAACTTGTTAACTATGTCATCTGTCAGTATCAAGTTTTGGTGGTGATATGAGTTTTTTTAAAAAAGTATTTTATACTTAGATTTAATATTTTAGAAAAAATTATTTTAGTAAGAGGCTACACAAGAAGCCTCTTTGAGGCATACCATTTTGAATCTGAACTGATTATTTACTGATATGTCAACAAACATAGAAGCCTCTCAAAATTATTTAATGATCACTGTCTTCCAAGAACTGTTCTGGGCTTGGGGAACACTGAAATGTTTAGTAGGAGGCATGATAGAAGTAGCAGGAACATGGTAGAAGACAGGAGGGCAAGAGAAAGCAAGAGAGAATCAGAGCAGGCCAAACTCACCCATTACAATGGCATAAATCCCACCCATGAGAGCAGAGACCTCATGGCCCAATCTCTTCTTAAAGTTCCCACTTCTTAATACTGCTACAATGGTCATTGAATTGTAACAAGAATCTTAGAGGAGACAAACATTCTAATGAGAACAGTCTCCATATAAGAAGGGGCAATTGTTTAGCTTTTCTCTATCATTTAATTTTTTTCTATCTATCTGAATATCTTTGGGGAAAAAACAGCAATCCTCATTGCCTTGTCTTATTCATACATATAAATGATGGGACTCTTGTCTATCTGTCAAACTTCTGAATAGCATAAAGACATGTTTTGCTCATCTTTCTATACCAGCAAGGCTAAAGAGAGAAACTGGCATATTTGTTGAATTAAAAACATAATTTCTCCTTCTGAGTTCCTTATCTGGCTTTCACATTTTATTGTATATTTTTTAAACTAGTCAAAACATCTAATAGGGATGAAACCTGGAGCTATAAAACAAACATTCCTACAGCAACTATAGGAATTTAATGAAAGGAACTCTGCTTTCTAATTGTCCAAAGCAGGACGACATAGGTTATTTTATACAACCATCACAAGAATTTTACTTTGAGAAATTGTACTATATCTATCTTGCAGATAAGAAGATGAAGTTCAAAGGCAAGAAATTAGCCAGGCTTGGTGGCTCAGCCTGTAATCCCACAATCTGGGAGGCTGAGGTGAGTGGATTGCCTGAGCCCACGGGTTCAAGACCCGCCTGGACAACTTGGTGAGACCTCATCTCTACAATAAATAAAAAAAATCAGCCGGGCATGGTAGCGTGTTCCTGTAATTCCGGCTACTCGGAAGGCTGAGGCGGAAGGAGGGCTGGAGCCCAGCAGGTTGAGGCTGCGGTGGCCGGGAGTGGCCACTGCACTCCAGTCTGGGCAACAGAGTGAGACTCCAACTCAAAAAAAAAAAAAAAGAAAAAGAAATGGTGACTCATGCCTGTAATCCCAGAATTTTGGCAGACAGAGGCAGGAGGATTGCTTGAGCCCAAGAGTTTGAAACCAGCCTGGGCAGTCATAGCGAGATCGTGTCTCAACCAAAAAAAAAACCAAACTAACCAATTAACCATGCATGGTGGCTCATGCCTGTAGTTCCAGCTATTGGGGAGTGGGGATTGGGAGAAAGGAGAGAGGCTGAGGTGAGAGGATCACCTTAGCCTAGGAAGTAAAGGTTACAGTGAGCCATGATCATGCTATTGCACTCTAGTCTGGGTGACAGAGTGAGACACTCCAACTCAAAAAAAAAAAAAAAAAAAGAAGATGAAGTTCAGAAAAGTTGAGCAACTTGTTAGAAATCACACAAATATTTTGTGGAAAAGCTTAGTCTAGATCTCAAGCATTGAGATTGCCATTCATGTTTTTAGCCATTTCCATCTATTGCCTTTCTAATGAATCATTTTTCCTCTTCATTGAAAAGTACTGGCAAGATTTGGATTTCTAATGGCAGACAACAAACTCTGCAAGATCTTTTTTCATATTTTCCTCCCTCACTGGCTCCTTCTGATTCTACACTGCCAGCTTCCTATGATTGAAATTTGAAAGCATGTAACTGTTAATCTAGGAGTGATTAAAGAGTTTCATTTCTCGGAAGAGTCAGTACTCATCATCAGCTATGATGAATGAGCCCCTAACATCCCCTGATCCCATTACATTGTGATTAATTGTGCCAGTTTGAGTCAATAATTCATTTGTTAAAAATAGGCCTGCAAAGTATCATTTGTCTCATGGGAGATATCAGAATAAAAAAAATTCATTTGATACTTCTCATTAAATTAGTGTTGGAAGTTATATTGAAGGACCCTCTTCATCAAATACTTATTGCAGGTTTATTTGATAAGATGTTGTATTTGTCTAAAATTATGTCTGCTAACTGTCATAATGGTCTTCATTTTCCCTTTGTTAATAAAAGAATAAAAGGTCTAAATACGTGCATGACTGGAGAAAAGAATGGGGCTTGAAACTGGGATTACACTCATTCTTAAATACGTTTTTTTGAGAAAATAGGTATAAATGGTGTTCTGGTTTTTATGGCATTAAAATATTTTTTTAAAGAAAGTGAGAGGAATATTGAACAGGGTGCATTCTTCCTGGGCTCTGAGACCACTCCAGGACATGCCAAGCTGAATTCCTCTCCAATGTCTCTGAACTAGAGATTATTATAAATGTTGCATTCAGCCTCATTGGGCCATGAAGACGTTTTCAGCTGTGATTTTAAAGAAGACAGAAGTGAAGAGCAGCCCCACTGAAAATGGGAATAGTTACCAGTCGATGAGACAGAAGACTGATATCTTAATATTTCCAAAGCAACATCATGGGAACCTTGGAAAGACTCCCCAAATGCTCCTAAAACATTTAGATATGGGAAAGGAGAGGATGACTCATGAACTGCTAGTGCCTTTTGCGGCCTAGGTGATTTCTTTGCAACTTGGGGTGGTTGGGGCTGAGAATGGTCAAAGGAGGATGGAAGTGGGTGACTTTCTACTATGGGTGAGAGTAGAGGGCATGAGGCCAGGTGCCAGGCACATATTGATAACTTCATATTTGATGGAAGAAAAGAGAAAGTGAGAAAAAAGCAGACAGGAGAGGAGAAGGCAAGAGATAGATGGGAGAAGGGATAAAATTGAAGGACAGAGAAAATGGAACTGACCATAGTAGGAGACTGGGCTTTATGGCAGCAGTTTCTTTCTTTCTTTTTTTTTTTTTTGAGTTGGAGTCTCACTCTGTTGCCCAGACTGGAGTGCAGTGGCCGCTCCTGGCCACCACAGCCTCAACCTGCTGGGCTCCAGCAATTCTTCCACCTCAGCCTTCCAAGTAGCCAGAATTACAGGCATGTGTTACTACGCCTGGCTGAATTTTTGATTTATTGTAGAGATGAGGTCTCGCTGCCCAGGCGGGTCTTGAACCCACGGGCTCAGGCAATCCACTCACCTCAGCCTCCCAAAGGCGTGGGATTACAGGCTGAGCCACCGAGCCCGGCTATGGCAGCAGTTTCTAATGGTCAGTTCTGAGACCAGTTACCTAAGCATAACATGTAAAGAGTTTTTAGAGTTCAGAATCATAGACCCTGCACTCAACCTTTCCCAACTCCTACCCCAGATTCTTCTTAGTATGCTTGAGAGAATACCCAAGAGAATGCATTTTAAAAATACTCCTCAGTTGACACTGGTCCATTTTGGAGTGGCAAGGGGAATACTTAGAAGACTGAAGCAGGGTTCAGCACTGCCTGTGTAGGAGGGGCTGGTCTGCTGGTGCTAACATATAGCCCCACTCACTTTAGATGGTAGAAAAAGAAATCATTGTGTGCACTCTAAGTGTTGTACAAACACGAAGTGTTATATATACATACATTAATAAGGGAAAAAATCAATTTTATAAATTAAATTATTAAAGCATTGATAATGAGATATTGATGAATGGGTACAAATATATAGTTAGAAGGAATAAATTCTAGTCTTCAATAGCAAAATAGGGTGACTGCAAACACAAAGAAATGAAAAATACTTAAGATGATGGTTAACTCAATCGCCCTGATTTGATCATTACCCAGTGTATGCTTGTATCTAAATACCACATGAACTCCATAAATATGTGCAACTATTATGTGAAAATTAAAAATTTTTTTAATTCTAAATTTTAAAAAAGAAATTATTGAAATCCTTTCTCATTGTAGAGGAGGTGCTAAGTTCCTCTTAGGCTCTCTGGACTGTTCTGGTTATTCAAAAGTAATAGCAGTCTATTTATGAAGCCAAACCACAACCAAAAAATGTGGGTAATATTTTCTCTGGTGCTTGAGAAGTGATCAGGGCTCCTGAAATGGAGACTAAAAGTGGAAACTGGAGAAAGTTTTGGAGTGATGTTGAAAATGGACCCAACCATTGACAATGATAGGTGGTCCAAGGACCAAGGCACTTTCTGAAAACTTCCCTATGGCAAGAAGGCTGAAAACATGACTTCGGACTGTACGATATTTTGTGCTATACTGTATGTAGGGTCCTCCCCTCCATTTTACCTCCAGATATTGGGCACAATAGCATTGGGTTGATGCTGCTCAATGGATAAAGAAGGAAGACTCTGTCCATATAGGGGAAATCACCATGGGGGAAGGAATAGCAACCGCAGGACAAAGAGAAAATAGAGGCCAGTAACTGATGTTGGAGCAGGAACTTGGTGCAAAAGCTGAAGGGACAAATCAAGCTTGTACTACTTCCCCTTTAAACCTGCAAACTTCTGGATTCTTTAAAAATACATATTTGGGGACAGGGCAAGATGGTGACAGGGCAAACCAGCGTCTGAAGCCCTCTGCAAGGGAGATCTACAGTGGGTCTCTGACTCTCACCCCGGGGGGCTGGGGGCCCCAGCATCGCAGCCTGCTCTACAGACAGAGCTCGGCCGCTGCCATCGGAACGACTGGACAGTTTTGACTGCATTCCAAACGGTCCCGCCTCCACCGCCGCCGCCGCCGCTCCACCCCCCACCTCCACTGCCACTGCCGTCACCGGTGCCATCGCCGCCACGGCCTCTGGGAGGGGTAGCATATCGTACCACGCGGCCCGAGGAGATCCACAACGAACCGCTTCAGGGAAGATCTGCTGGGATCGCTGCCACCTATCCTGTGTCCGAGACTGTCCTGCCCGCCCGGTGTGGGGCTCCTGTTGCCTGCTCGGAGGCAGGCAGCCATCTTGTTCCTGTCCGGCCCCACCCCCTTTGGGGCGAGCAGATGAGATAGCACCACCTGCTGGCGATTCAAGGGAGTAAACCTACAGCCCCACTGCACGGACAGATTCCAGGACAGTGGGAAGTGGGTTCCACATTATCCACACGCCTGTCAGCAAATACCAGGACCTGCAGACAGATTTTGAATCACAGCTCTCCCCTTAAATACATCTCAAAACTGCAAAAAGGACCACCTCCAACCTATAGTGCAACTTCAGAATTGAACAAAGTAAGAGGACATACATAAAGAATAGGAGATTGAACAAACAGAAGTAAAACCAATCCCTTTACCCCTGAATAACAGAATTAAAGAAGACGGTGATATGGG
>NW_007259617.1:73285-76536 GCF_000164805.1 Carlito syrichta
ACAGAAACCCTTCAGGCCAGAAGAGCCTGGAGCCCTATCTTCAAAGTTCTTAAAGAGAAACAATTTCAACCAAGAATTACCTACCCAGCCAAACTAAGCTTCATTAGTGAGGGAGAATTGAAATCTTTTCCAGACATCCAATCCCTAAGAACCTATGCTACCACCAGACCACCTCTACAAGAAACACTTAAGAAAGTACTGAATACACAGAAGAAAAAGAAAAAAGAACAACAGCATTCTTCACAAGAGTACAGGCAAAAGATTAAAAACACACATGAACCAACTCCAAAACCCAAAGAAAGACAACAAATAAACAGGATCAACTCTGTAAGAACCTTATGACAGGGATCAACTCTTGCATTTCAATTATTAGCCTAAATGTGAATAGACTAAGTGCCCCACTGAAAAGACATAGAATGGCAAAATGGATAAAATATCATCAGGCAACAATCTATTGCCTTCAAGAGACTCACCTCACTAGAAAGGACACCCACAGACTCAAAGTAAGAGGATGGGAAACAAACTTTCAGGCGAACGGAATACAAAAGAAAGGAGGAGTAGTGATCTTAATTTCAGACAAAATACCCTTCAAGCTATTAAAAATCAAAAAAGATACAGAAGGCCACTACATAATGATAAAAGGCTCAATCCATCAACAAGAAATATCTATCCTAAACATATATGCACCCAACATAGGTGCGCCAACTTTCATAAATCAACTTCTTGGAAAACTAAAGAAAGATATTGACTCTACCACTATCATAACTGGGGACTTTAATACCCCACTCACAAACCTAGACAGATCATCAGGACAAAAAATCAGCAAGGAGATCCGGAACCTCAATGTGACTTTGGACCAAATGGACTTAATTGATACCTACAGAACACTCCATCCAAAGACCACAGAATACACATTCTACTCATCACCACATGGAACATATTCTAAGATCGACCACATACTTGGCCATAAATCAAGCATAAGCAAATTTAAAAAGACTGAAATTCTACCAAACACCTTCTCGGACCACAGTGGAATAAAAATAAACATTGACACCAACAAAGTCCCCCCACAACCCACAAAGACATGGACACTAAACAGCATGATGCTAAACAACTCCTGGGTCAGTGACGAAATCAAAACAGGGATCAAAAGATACCTGGAAACAAATGAAAATGAAGAAACATCTTACCAAAATCTCTGGGAAGCCTTGAAAGCTGTAGTAAGAGGGGAATTTATATCCCTACAAACACACATGAAGAAAATGGAAGGAACAGAAATTCACAACCTAACAAGCCACCTAAAGAAGCTGGAAAAGCAAGACCACAAAAACCCTAATTTCAGCAGAAGAATCCAGATCGCCAAATAAAAGCCCAAATCCAGGACATAGAAGACAAAAAGATAATACAAAAAATCAATGAAACAAAAAACTGGTTCTTCGAAAGTGTAAACAAGATTGATGGTCCCCTAGCTAGACTGACCAAAAAAACGAGAAAAAAACCGAATAAGTATAATCAGAAACACAAAAGATGAAGTCACATCTGACCCTGAAGAAATACAAAAGATCATTAGAGACTACTACGTACACTTGTATGGAAACAAACTGGAAAACCAGAAGGAAATGGAGGACTTTCTGACATCACACAACCTACCTAGGTTGGAACAAGAAGAAATTGAGACCCTAAATAAACCAATAACAATCAAGGAAATCGACCACGTAATAAGAAAACTTCCTACAAAAAAAAGCCCTGGTCCAGATGGCTTTCCAGCAGAATTCTACAAGACATTTAAGGAGGAGCTGATACCAATCCTACTGAAGGTATTCCAGGCGATTGAAAAAGATGGAACTCTCCCCAAATCATTTTACGAAGCCAACATCACATTGATACCCAAGCCAGGTAAAGATCCAACAAAGAAAGAGAACTACAGGCCAATATCTTTGATGAACATAGATGCTAAAATTCTCAACAAGATCCTAGCAAACCGGATTCAGCAATACATCTCAAAAATCATCCATCATGACCAAGTAGGCTTCATTCCTGGCATGCAAGGCTGGTTCAACATTCGTAAAACCATAAATGTAATTAAATACATCAACAGATGTCAAAACAAAAACCACATGATCATATCACTAGATGCAGAAAAAGCTTTTGATAAAATCCAGCACCCCTTCTTGATAAAAATCCTTGAACATCAACACATATGGGGAACATACCTCAAAATAGTAAAAGCCATCTACGAGAAACCCACAGCCAGCATACTCCTAAATGGACAAAAATTGGAACCAATTCCCCTGAAAACTGGAACTAGACAAGGATGCCCCCTCTCTCCCCTCCTGTTCAACATAGTATTGGAAGTCCTGGCTCAAGCAATCAGAGAAGAGGAGGCAATCAGAGGTATTCAAATAGGAAAAGAGGAAGTCAAGTTATCTCTCTATGCAGATGATATGATGGTGTACCTTGAAAACTCAAGAGAATCTGTCAAAGGCCTCCTTACATTGATAAAAGCCTTTGGCAAAGTCTCAGGATACAAAATAAATGTACAAAAGACAATCGCATTTCTCTACACCAATAATAAACAAACAGAAACCCAAATAAAAAACACAGTTCCATTCACAATAGCCACAAAAAAAATGAAATACCTTGACATCTTCCTAACTAGAGACGTGAAAGACCTTTACAATGAAAATTACAAAACACTGCTCAAAGAAATCAAACGAACAAGTGGAAAAATATCCCATACTCATGGATCAGAAGAATCAACATTGTGAAGATGTTCATCTTACGTAAGGCAATCTACAAATTCAATGCAATACCCATTATATTACCAACAACATTCTTCTCAGACCTAGAAAAAACAACACAGGAATTCATATGGAAACACAAACGTCCAAGAATAGCCAGAACAATCCTCAGCAAAAAAACCAAAGCAGGTGGTATCACAATACCAGATTTCAAACTTTACTATAAAGCTACAGTCATCCAAACAGCTTGGTATTGGTACAGGAACAGGCATATAGATCAATGGAACAGAATTGAGATCCCAGAAACAAAACCTCAATTTCTCAACCAACTCATCTTTGACAAAGCCCCCACCACCTACCAATGGGGAGAGGAGAACCTATTCAGTAAATGGTGCTGGGAAAATTGGCTGACCACATGCAGAAGATTGAAACAGGACCCCTATCTATCCTCATGCACAAAGGTTAACTCCAAATGGATCAGAGACCTAAATGTAAAACCTCAAACCATAA
>NW_007259617.1:76761-122746 GCF_000164805.1 Carlito syrichta
TCAACCTCACTAATCATCAGGAAGATGCAAATCAAAACCACACTGAGATACGACCTAACTCCAGTCAGAATGGCAATTATCAACAACTCAAAAAATAACAGCTGCTGGAGAGGGTGTGGTGAAAAGGGAACACTTCTACACTGTTGGTGGGAGTGTAAACTAGTGCAACCTCTGTGGAAAGCAGTGTGGCGATTCCTAAAAGCTCTAAAAATTGACCTTCCATATGACCCTGCAATCTCCCTACTGGGAATATACCCTGAAGAACACAAATCACTCTATAAAAAAGATACCTGCACACGTATGTTTATCGCAGCGTTGTTCACAATAGCAAGAACCTGGAAACAACCATGCTGCCCATCAAAAGAGGACTGGATTTAAAAAATGTGGTACATATACACGATGGAATACTACGCAGCCATAAAAAAGAACAAAATCATGAATTTTGCTGCAACCTGGATGGAACTAGAGTCTATAATACTGAGTGACCTCTCACAGAAACAAAGATCCGAATATCACATGTTCTCACTCATATAATGGACCTTGAACATCCAATGCAATACTATAAGAAATGACTGATGGTACTGGGAAACTATGGGGCGGAGGAGGATAAGATTAACAGTAGCAAATATCTGTCGGGGAATGGGAAAACACCTCTTATCAACAGGGTGCCTGAATGAAACGTAATTGTACACCTAACCCTTAACTGTACCCCACAAAACCATAATAAAAAATACTGATTAATGAAAAAAAAAAAGCATATTTGGGAGGGGGCTGAAATTCTCACAGCCAACACATAGGTAGGCTTCTGTTATTGCCAGAGAAGGAATTTATTCAAGAAAATCATTTTACTTTTATTAGAAACTATTTGTAAGTGGTGGCAGCAATAGGATAAAGGTATCACCTGGGAGACACAGAATCTTTCCCATGTTTCACCTCTTTCTGGGCATTTCAGTAGCCATCTTAGAAAAAAAAGGGAAGGGGATATGTTTATCCAACATTTATCTTTAAAGACTACCACTTATACTTAACCACATTTCGCCCAGTTTTAAATGTTTGGCACAAGTGAGGAGCACTGCCAGTATTTGCACTTTTCTTCTTTAATTTAAACCCCAGGCAGAGAACCATTAATGCATGAACTAATAGTGTTATTGGCACCACCCACTGTGGAGAAAGATGCTATAATTCTTAATGGGCCTTAGAAACGCCATCGACCCAACTTGTTCTAAATATTTCTGGAGACAAGTCTGTAATTTCAGTTTTACTGTTTCCCTTGTATAGTAATCAAATTTGGGTAAAACCTAACCTCAGACATATCTAAGTAAGGAAAAGCATTTTAAAATGTTGGCGCTAAAAGGAGCTTCAAAAATGATCTAGTGAAAGTCCTTTTATTTTTGAGATGTGGAATTAGAAGCTCATAAACAAGAAGCAATTTGACTAGGATTATATACCAGGGTGCCACAAAAAGTATTCACATTTTGAAATATGTTATCTATGTATTACTTTTAGTTTGCCATAATCAGAAGTGTCTGAATCCTGATGGTAACAACTTTGAACACCTCTTGTAATTACAGAAGTCAAACATGACTTGTATTCACCATTTGTCATCAGTATATATTGAGTATTACGCTTTTAATGAAGTTGTTTTCTCTCTTAAAATGTGTATACTTTTTTTTGACACCTTCTGTATTTCTTTGGTGTCATGTCTAAAAATCAGATACCCTAATTTCATTCATTCATGGATAAATATTTGCTAAAGAAATCCCATGTCCCAAGTCCTTTCTTAACATTGATTTAAAAAGCAAAAATGAAAAGACACAGTCCCTCGGCTCAAGCTGCATATAGATGAGCAGCAAATATACAGAGAGTTGCATTTTCATAAATGTAATTTTCAATAGTTTATTTATTTGCACATTTATTTATTTAAAGACAGGGTCTTGCTATGTTTTCCAGGCTGGCCTTGAACTCTTAGGCTCAGGTGATCTCCTGCCTAGCTTAATTTTCAAAAGCAAAAATGTCAGTAATTTAATCTGCCAGGGGAAGGGGAGAGGGGCAAAGAGGAGAACATTGCAGCATTTGAGTCTCAGTAGTCAGGCCCCCTAAACCACAATAAAGTTGGTGTGTTTCTGAAAGCAGCAGTAGTTGGTGGTTTCTATATCTTAAATTCTCTTTGGGGGTGCTTGTGTTAACAACTTGTAAATGAATACTTCTGTTTTAAAATATAATACCACACTCCAGAAGCCTATCCTGATGGTATCTTGATGGCACCATGACTCCCTTTAGAGTCAGACAGGAAGTTGACAAGTTATTCTAGGCCATGAAGGTGTTTATTTGATCACAGTCCCAGTGCAAAGAGTTGAAAGAACATGTGGGTCAGTGAAGACCAGGGCTCCGAAATCTCTGTAGTTTGGTAAAGATAGAATGAGAGGATAGAAAGTCAGAAAACCATTTTTTTAAAGGTTGTAAAGGTTATTACACTGAAAAACCACCAAGCTACTAAAGAATATGTCCTAAAATCAGTGAGAAAAATGAGAAACCTAGTCATGCCCCTACAGAGCAAGTTTGCAAATCCAGATGTTCAACTCTCTCCCTGAATCCTGGATTCCTCTGGAGCATAACTGGCACCATGACTGTTCTGTGGTTCCTGGCAGATATTTCACACCTCCTAAATCAGATAGCATGGGATCTGTCCAAGCAGGCACTCTCATCCTGCACAGTGGCCTCATTATCTAGGAGAATCTGCTTGTGTATTGACGGAAGACTCTAAATACTTATTTTCTTCTTCCCTGCACCCACCAAAAAACCATAATCCAGCAACCCTCAGACCAAGAATATATTACTGCCCAAGAGAATTACAGGACAGAGTTTTTATGATGGAAAGGCAAGTTGCATCTGTCAGGAGTGGGACCATGGAAATGTATTAGCCCATGGATATGGGAAGGCCTTTGTGGTGTGTGGTTACTTACCCACATGAGTAGACAGGATCTTGACTGTGGCTATCTGGTCGACTTTTTGGAGGCATTCAGCCAAAGAGCTCTAGCTCCTTACTCCTGTGCCAGAGAACAGATGGTCTTAGATTTCTAGATGTTTCTTGAGGTTGTAGGTCACATTAGCTCATAGGTCATTTTTCAACAAACCTCATGTACAGAAGGAGGTTAGGATAATTGTCATGGTTAGAGCAAGAAATAATTATGAGGATGAAGTGAACCAGTTCCCTCCTGCCCTAAAAACCATTATTTCCTGAATGGCAAAGATCTGTAGAAGCAACAGTAAATGTATATGTTATAGTGTATTTTGATATGTGTGAAACCAGTTATGTCCTTCGAAAATTTCAGATCATTAAAGGTTAACTATGTACATTTCATAGGATGCTTTTTAGGAGATCTGAAATACTTGATTGTGACACTTGTCAGTATAACTCTTGGACTAAGAAATGTTCCCTCGAGATACTATGGCTGCTTTCAGTGGGGAAAAGTCCACATATCTGAAAGTGTCTGAAGGGCTTCTGCATGTTCATGGCCTTCGACTAAGATGTGTGGTGTTTTGCTTTCCTTTCTTTGATATCATCTAGCCCTACACTGTCATTCTACAAATAAGGAAACTGAAGCCACAAGGAATGACCTGACTTCAAAGGTGGCAGAGGAAGAACCTGAGCAATAATCCAGCCCTGTAGTCCAGAGCTTTGCATCTATGACAGTGATTCATTTAGAGGCATGGTTGGATCAAAAGCCAGCTCCACATTCAACAGTGTTAGCGGAAAGCTTAACAGAGAGGGAGATGAACAATATAGAAAAAAAATGTTGATAATAGTATTTCAGCCATAGTTTAATTTAGAACAAATGTACTGTGGTCTTGCAGAACTTCCACAGACTCAGCCTATGACATGGGAAGGACAGGGAGTGGGGAAGAGGGGTTATGTATGTATGTGTGTGTATGCTCACATGCCAGGTTATGCTGGGGAAGAGTGGATAGAATTGGAGGCAGATCAAAATCATGAGGCCTTTCTGCGTGGATTCTGATTTTCTCAGCTTCCCACTGAGTCTAACAGTCAGAGAGAAGGCCCCGTGTCTTTGCTGTGTGTTTACTTTCCAGTGGGCTATTTTTACTGCTTTCCTGTTTTCCTCCCCCTCTATTTATTCAGGTTGGGACAATGCTTGGGAGATGAGTGTGGGAGGAAATTCAGAGCCATGTGGTGGGGCCTCAGTGCCTCCTCTGAGACTTCCAGGGCTGGGTTAGACATCTTCCTGTTGGCCAAGCTTCCCACCAACACTGTTGAGTAGGGTGTTAACTACACATGTCCTCAAAGGTCAAGCTCCAGGGCCTGTTAGCTTTGAGATGAGGAATGTATAGTGGCTTTAATAAAGATGATGCAAGAAAAAAAAGCATTCATAAACATAGCATGAGAAGAATGGTGAGACTGTTCCTTTGATGTGTCTCGACCACTAGCAGAGTAAGAAAATCTTTATATGATCTTGCCCTTATGTTTTTGAATTTTGCATAAGACTTTCCACCCTGGTCTTACTGTATCCATGAGGGTACCTTCTTGTAAGTCATGGCGGGTGGAAAGGAAATAATAAGTACTGACCATTGTTATGTACTGAGCTCTGTTCTTAATACTTTACATATATTGCATCATTTTATTCTCATGGAAAGCCCATTAGATTTAACTCCTTCGAGGTTCGGAGTTGATGTTTGAACCCATGCTTTTTTGTCTGTGTCTTCTGAACCAATAAAATGCCATCCTTCTACCTTGAATGACACAAGAAAATGTGATAGAGAGATTCCAGGGTGACCCCCATCCTAGAGAGCGGACCTACAGAAAGTCACTTTAATCTACATTTATATCAATTTCTCAGCAAATAATGAAGATGATAACAATGACCAGTACCTACCTAATGGGATGGTTTTGAGAAGCAAATAAAATATTTTAAATGAAATGTTCAGTGAGCCATAAAACATCATGCAAGTAGTAATCAATAAATTGGATGGGGCTTTTGGGTTTTGTTTTAATTGATGTGAAGATATTAGAAATGTATGAACTACATATAAGTTAAACATTTACATTAAAGACTTGAATCAAAGATTTGAATCAAAGACTGACCTTGTACTGATGGGGATGCAAATTCAGTGAATCTCATGCAACCTCCCATGATAAGCCTCACATGAACCCTACAATTCTTAACATCAGTGATCCTCAGCCCAGCCACATCTAAGGCCCCTTTTATATTAAGTATTTTAAACCATTTTCATTATCCTAAAAGTTATAACCTACCTAGACATGTAATTGTAAAAATTATATAGCACTCTGTTTTTAGTCATGTAAAGGATAAATCCAAGGAAGGCGTTGCAATATGTAGAC
The DNA here is from genome assembly GCF_000164805.1 of Carlito syrichta. Classification (NCBI taxonomy): domain Eukaryota; kingdom Metazoa; phylum Chordata; class Mammalia; order Primates; family Tarsiidae; genus Carlito; species Carlito syrichta. The sequence continues at coordinate 82,118 of NW_007259617.1, forward strand.
ACTCAAACATGACTTCCCTGGTAGGCATCATGTCTCCTCAAATACCTGCACCCTGCATGCACTCATCAGGAATGTACTGAGCACAAATACATACTCATAATGGAATGTTTTGTTGTGATTCAAATAACAGAATCACATTGCTGTGAGTGATATATTTTCTAAAAAGATGAACAAATCTTGAAGTTCCAAATAAAAGTACTCTTTTCTATCAACTTACAGAATTGATCCTTTATAGAAAAATTCTGTGAGTATTAAACCAGTGCAAAATAAGTTTTTATATTTATACATAATATAGATTTAGGATCAGATAATCCTAAATAGGTCTTTCACCCAACTGTATGTCCAGTGGGTCATTTGAAAATTGCATGTGAAACAGAATAATTATTTGATGTGTGGGGTCGATCAGTGTATTGCAAGATATCTGTTGTGATTGGCCCCACCCACTAAATGCCCATTATGATGATAATCAAAAACACCAGAATGAATTCCCAACTCCCTAGGGGTGGCTGTCCCTCCCCACCCCTGTCCCATACTGAGAGCCACTTCTCTACAAGCTTCCTCATGTTTTAGGTTCTGACCCCCATCTGAGGCACCTTCTCTCCCCAGATTACCAGAATCTCTCTTTCCTTTTTTTCTTGTTCTTTCTTTCTTTCTCTCTCTCTCTCTCATATTCCAACACTTAAGCAAATATATGTTTCTCTACCTAAATGTTTTACTCTAGCCTGGCAAACTGGGTTCTCTTTGAACAATTATGCTTCCAGCTCATAGCCTGGGTTGATACCTGGAGGAGTCAGCAAGGCTCAGAACTAATTCTTAGAACTAGAAAGTCACATGAAAGTCATCTAGTTCAACCTTCATTTTATAGGTGATCAAACTGAAGCTTACAGATGTGCAGTGACTTGCCTGAGGTCCCACAAATAGTGAGTCATAGATTCAGGACAAGAACCTGAGTGTCTTCCACTATCTCTATGCTATGCTCTGTCATGCTCAATAAACAATAAGTTAAAGCAACAAACACTTATGAACATCACCTGTAAGGCACTTTGTTAGCAATGCCTTAAATTTCCCGAGTTTAAGGCACAATTGGAGAGATAAGAAATGACAATAAAAAATAGTGATCCAGTTAGCAAAGCAAAGTTTTGTTCAAGACTGTGCTACAAGTTTGGTCTTTTTTTGAGTTGGAGTCTCACTCTGTCGCCCAGACTGGAGTGCAGTGGCCACTTCCGGCCACCGCAGCCTTGACTCGCTGGGCTCCAGCGATCCTTCCACCTCAGCCTTCCACGTAGCTGGAATTACAGGCATGCGCTACCATGCCCGGCTGATTTTTTGATTTATTGTAGAGATGAGGTCTCGCTGCCCAGGCGGGTCTCGAACCTGCGGGCTCAGGCAATCCACTCACCTCAGTCTCCCAAAGGCGCAAGATTACAGGCTGAGCCACCGAGCCCGGCTGTGCTACAGGTTTTAATGGACACAAAGAGCAGCAGCAGCTTCAACCCACACTTTTTCTAGAGCACAAGGTCTGTAATGACATAGGACCCTACTATAACACAAAGCAGAATGAAAGATATGCCATGCTGGGTGAGTCTTTTACTTCAAGAAGATGCAAATTCCTTATAAGAAGGAAGTACATCAGGGAAAACATCGTGACTGCAATTTCAATGGTCTTGAAAGAACAGCAAAAATTTGTCAGGTGAAAACGTGGTGGTGAAGAAGAAAACTCTTGGGGGAAATTCATAAACAAAAGCCAAGATGCAGGAAGTGGGGGGAATCCATAAGACATGTTTTAGAAATAAGCAGTTTAGTCTGATGGAGCACAAGGAATTTCTAGAAAAGTTAACCAAGCAGGGTCTCCTAGGCAAAGTTTGGAATTTCTTAAAAGTCAAGCTCAAGGCTTGCTCTTAAATCAGTGGGCAGTAGATACATCATAATTGCCAGTTTATTTGACTGCCCTTCCAAAACCCTGTATATTTTCAGTGTCAGGGACTGCTCTGATTCTGCCATATTCCTGATTCGCCACATCTTGGGGGCTCACATGTACATTTCTCAGCCCTACAAATTCTGATGATAAAATGCAGGCAGAAGTGAGGTCCACTACTTCCAGACCTGGCTTCTAACTCTTCTCATGCATTCTTTTTGTTCTTGCTCTTCTGCCAACTGAATGCAGAGTTTCTGGGGAGATCTCCAGAGCCCTAGAAGATGGTAAAACTGCCATATGGATGGGCTGGGCATCAAAAGGCTGTGTGAAATGGAACACACCGACCCCACTGCCTCAGATCTGCCCTGGGCTATGATTCTACTGGGATGGACCACTAAGATTTTAGAATTGTATATCATGGCAGTTAGCTGATAACTGTATGGGAATGATATTGCATCTTATTTTATCAAACTATCTTATTTATCAAACTATCTATATTGCATCTTATTTTATCAAACTACCTGTAGATAGTTTAGCAACTTAATGAATTTGAGAAATGAATAAACAATTGAGTAAATTTTGAATAACTGAAGTCTTGAACACAGTTGACTTTAGAAAGCATCAAAAGAGAATATAAAGGTAGAACTTATTGGAATGAAGAGAATCTTCAGGTGAAAAGATTACTTAGCAACACTTGTGATCTTTTGTCTTTTTGATAGTAGCCAAACTAACAGGCGTGAAGTTATAATTCATTACTGTTTTTATTTTCATTTCCCTGTTAGCCATTTGTAGGTTTTCTTTGGAGAAAATGTCTATTAAAGTCCTTTACCCATTGTTCAGTTATGTTATTTGAGTTTTGGATTTTTTAAAAAATTGAGTTATTTCTTATACATTGTGGATATTAAGCCTTTCTCAGACATATTTTCTCCCATTTCATAGGCTGTCTTTTCACCCTTTTGATTTTTTACTTTACCTTGCAGAAGCATTTTGCTTGATACAATTCCATTTATCTATCTTTGCTTTCATCACCTATGCTTTTGGTGTCATATCCAAAAAATTATTGCCAAGACCAATAACAAGAAGGTTTTGTTCCTGTGTTTTCTTCTAGAAGTTTTATGGTTCCAGGTCTTGTGCTCACATCTTTTATTCTCTTTTAATTTTTGTGTATGGTGTGAGATAGGGTTCCAATTTCATTATTTTGCATGTGGATATCCAATTTTCCCAACACATTTGTTGAAGAGACTATCCTTTCCCCATTACATGTTTTTGGCATCCTTGTAAAAAAAAAAATCAGTGATTGTAAATGTGTAGGTTCATTTCTAAGTTTTCTATTCCATTCCAATCTGCTTTTTATGACAGTACCATACTTTGGGACTGCCATATCTTTGTTATACAATTTGAAGTCAGGAAGTGTGATGCCTTCCACTTTGTTCTTCTTTTTCAAGATTGTTTGATGGTTAAGGGTCCTTGGTGATTCTATACTAATTTTATAACTTATTTTCCATTTCTATAAAAAATATCATTGGTATTTTGATAGGGATTGCATTGAATCTGTAGATTACTTTGGGCAGTATGGACATTTTCACAATATTAATTCTTCCAACCCTTGTACGTGGAATGTCTTTCCGTTTATCTATATCTTTTTACATTTCCTTCATGAGTACATATATATATATATATATATATATTTGCTGAATATATGTTTTTTAATTTTAATTTTTATTATAAAGATGTGGGGTACATTTCAGGTTTAGGTACACAAATATTAATCACGCAGTTACCCTTGTTGATGAGGTATGCCCCTCCCTTCCCTAGAAGTTTCCCTCAACTGCCAATCCCACCTCCCCTCCCCTGACAGTTTCCTACTACTGCCAATTGCTTTCTTATAGCATTATAATTGTTCAAGGTCCGTTTTTGAGTAAGAACATATGGAACTCTGTTCTTTGTTTCTGTGATAAATCACTGAGTATGCAGACTCCAAATCCATCCAAGTTGTTGCGAAGTCCATATATTTGTCTTTCTTTATGGTTGCATAATATTCCATCATGATATATACCACATGTTTTTTTATCCAGTCCAGCTTCGATGGGCAACACGGTTGGTCCCATGTTTTTGCTATTGTGAATAGAGCTGCAACAAACATACATGTGCAGGTATATTTTTGGTAGAATGATTTGAGTTCCTCTGGGTATATTCCCAATAGGGGAATTGCTGGGTCATATGGAAGGTCAACTTCTAGTTCTTTCAGGAATCACCACACTGTCTTCCAAAGAGGCTGCAGCAGTTTGCATTCCCACCAGAAGTTTAGAAGCGTTCCTTTTTCTCCACATCCTCACCAGCATCTGTTGTTGTTTATTTTATTAGTGATGGCCATTCTTACAGGGGTTAGGTGGTATCTCAGTGTGGTTTTGATTTGCATTTCTCTGATAATGAGTGAGGCTGAGCACTTTTTCATGTGTCTGTTGGCTGCCTGTATATTTTCTTTTGAGAAGTGTCTATTCATGTCTTTTTAAAGGGACTGCTTGTGTTTTTCCTTTCAGCGCATTTGAGTTCCTTATAGATCCTAGATACTAGGCCTTTTTGGATAAACAGTTGGCAAATATATTTTCCCATTCTGTGGGCTGTCTTTCTGCTCTCTTGATGGTTTCTTTTGCTTTGCAGAAGCTCGTTAATTTAATGAGGTCCCACGTGTCTATTTTATTTCTTAAGGTATTGGCCTTTAGGGTTCTGAATAGGAATTGGTTCCCAGTTCCAATTTTCATAAGGGTGTCTCCTGCGTTTTCTAAGATTCTTATGGTTTGAGGTTTTTACATTCAGGTTTTTGATCCATTTAGAGTTAATTTTTGTGTGGTGATAGGTAGGGGTCCTGTTTCAATCTACTGCATGTGGTCAGCCAGTTTTCCCAGCACCATTTTGAATATGTTCTCCTCTCCCTAGTGGTGGTTGTTGGAGGCTTTGTCAAAGATGAGTTGGTTGAAGAATTGAGGTTTTGCTTCCGGAATCTCTATCCTGTTTCATTGGTCTATATGCCTGTTCTTGTACCCATACCAGGTTGTTTTGATTACTGTAGCCTTATAGTAAAGTTTGAAGTCTGAAAGTGTGATACCTCCTGCTTTGTTTCTTTTGCTAAGGATCCTTCATGAATATTATGTAATTTTCAGGGTACAAGTCTTTTACCTCTTTGGCTAAGTTAATTCCCAAGTATTTTATTTTTGTTACTAATGTAAATGGCATTGTTTTCTTAATTTTCTGTGGAGCAAAGGGAACCCTTGTACACTGTAGGTGGGAATGTAAATTAGTTATAACCATTATGGAAAACAGTATGGAGGGTCCTCAAAAACTTAAAAATAAAACTACCATATGATTCAACAATCCCACTTCTGGGTATCTAAAGCAATTTAAATCAGAATCGAGATGAGATATCTGCACTACCATGTTCATTGCAGCATTATTCACAATAACCAAGCTAAGAAAACAGCCTAAATGTTTTTCAACAGATGAATGGATAAGGAAAATGTGGACTATATATACACAATAGAATACTATTCAAAGAGAAAGAAATTCTGCCATTTGCAACAATATAGATGAAGCTGGAAAACATTATGTCAAATAAAATAAGCATGACATAGAAAGAGAATACTGCATGATCTCACTTATATGTGAAATCTAGAATAGTCAAATTTATAGAAACAGAGAGAAAGATGGTGGTTTCTAGGGATAAAGAGAGGGGGAAATAGAGTGATATTGGACAAAGGGTAGAAAGTTTCAATTATGCAAAATGAATAATTTCTGGAAACCTAAATGTATAGCATGGGGATGATGACTAACAATACTGTATTATATAATTATAATTTGCTGAGAGAATAGATCTTATGTCTTCTCATGACATTACACACTCATATACACACATATCATGGGAACTGTGTAGAGGTTAATTAGTTTGATTGTGGTGACCATTTCACAAGCTATATAGAAACATCGGGTTGCATACTTTAAATATGTACATTTTTATATGTCAATGATATCTCAGTAAAGCTGTTTCAAAAAGAAAGAGTTTACTGAGACAGGCATTATAATAGTCCAAGAAGATGAGACCCTGAATTGACATGGAGGCAGTGGAAGTATCTAGAAGGAGATAGAGATGACAAGTATCCTGGAGATGGATGCTAAGGAAAATGGCAGCTGGGGAGATGCAATGATTGCATCAATAGGTGATGAATTAAAAGAGGAGTTAGAAAAGTGCGAATTCCTGGAACTTATAGGAGGAAAGATTCTCAACCAGGCACAGTTTACAGAGCAGCTGAGGGAGGGGAATCCTGGGAGTGGGAACACTTGTGGGGTCTCAGAGGAAGTAGAAAAGGTGGGGGTTAATAGCATAGAAAGAAAGACTCCAGGGATTAGGAAAAAGTGTAGGTCTTCCTCTCTATGAGAAGAAGAAAGAGATGATGGATAAAACAATGAAGAAAACGCAGAGGTCTTTAGAGGAGAGGCAAGATAAGGAAGATGCCAGGTAGGAGGCTGTGGAAGAAAAGGCAATTGCTGGGAGTGAGAGAGGTTGAGGAGGGAGTGCCTGCCAGGGGAGGGAGGTATGGGAAGTATTGTTCAGGGTGTTATAGGAAGCCGATAAGAAATGAACTACCAGAAAAAAATTAAAGTTTCTTGAGTGAAATGAGGGAGCAAAAAAGATAAATGCAGAGAGGAGGTTACGGTCTCAGAAGAGGTAGGAGTTCAGGATTGCAGTAGTGGGGAAATTCTCCATGGTGGTAACACTAATTGCCGCTAACATTGATGACGGAATCAAAATGCCAGGTAGTGTGACGAGCAGTTTCTATATATTATCTCACTAAATCCTCACAACACTCCAGTAAGTAGGACATCATTATTACTCCTTTTTACAGGTGAGTAATTTAAAGGATAAGATAGATAAGCCATTTGTTCAGAGGCACACGGTTAATAAGTGACAGGTATAGTATTTAAACCTAGCCCTATTAGTGCCAGTGAACTTCATGCCAGACTGGCCAAGATGACCAGATGAGAAACTCCTTGGAGACAAGACAGAACTCCCTCAGGAAGTGAAACTTAAACTGTGCCTGAGTACAAAGTTGGGAAGATGATCAGCCTTGACGCTGGAGTCCCACAAACTTCAGCAAGGAAAGGAAAGCTGTGAGCCGGATGCTGGGGTCACACAGGAAAGTAAGAAAATGTTACAAACCGTGCTGCACCGATTTCAACACTAGCAAGGCTCTTCTTGGATAATAGTCACAGAACCATGGTTGGGAGAAGCAATAGGGAGAAAGGACAAACCAATCCCACCCTCCATTCAGTTAAGGGAAAGGAGTAAGCGAATAAGGGAAGAATATATTGACAAGATTAAAAGAAAATTGCTGTCTTCAGAGTAAAGGCAGAGGTCACCTAATGCTAGGAAGGAGGTACAAAGAATTCTTTGACAAAATCTTTGAGTTTTAAAGAATATAAAGGGTCCCAAGGGATAGGGTGTATAGGATCAAATTTGACCGGTATGAGACAGGATGTTAAGGTTCTCTGAATATTGATGGAAATAAGGGCTCAGCTGGAGGAAGGGTGAAATCTGGGATTTAAGACTATAACTTCAGTGACCAGGGTTCGGGAAGAAGAGACTGGGGGAGGGACTTGGAAGAGAAATGCAGGGAGTATTGGTTTTTAATGATGACCACCAGGGGGAGCTCCAGCCTATTCCTCCCCTCGCAGTGTAGAGGATGACCAGGACAAGCCACTTAATCTGTTAAATGGATGTAATAAAATGGCAATAATCAGAGCAGTTGGGAGGATTAAATGAGATACTATGTGTAATGTGTTTTAGTCAATACAGTCCCGAGGAGGAGTTACACCCGGCATCAGAAACAAGACCCAAGAACACTACTAGGCAATGGTGCTAACAGGCTTGGTGTTGGCCGGGCTCGGTGGCTCAGCCTGTAATCCCAGCACTTTGGGAAGCCGAGGCGAGTGAACTGCCTGGGCCCAAGGGTTCGAGACCTACCCGGGCAATTGGCGAGACCTCGTCTCTACAATAAATCAAAAAAAATTAGCCAGGCATGGTAGCACGCACCTGTAGTTCCGGCTACTTGAAAGGCTGAGGCGGAAGGATCGCCGGGGCCCAGCAGGTCGAGGTTGCGGTGGCCGGGAGTATGCCACTGCACGTTCCAGTCTGGGCGACAGAGTGAGATTCCAACTCAAAAAAAAAAAAAAAAAAAGGCTTGATGTTCAGCATAAGGGAGACTGTTAGAGGTTGTTGACCCTTCCTTCTACGACATGCTCTTTGAGGATTGTCTTTCTCTCTAGCGCTACCTTGTGGCTCATGTAGTAAAAAAGGAATGAAGCTGCCTCCAACATCCTTTTTTTTTCCAGAAAGAACCCTTTGGCCAGGCCTGGTGGCTCATGACTGTAATCCTAGCACCTTGGGAGGCTGAGGCAGGGGGGGATAGCTTGAGCCCAAGAGATCGAGAGGAAACACATCTAAACCCCACCTGTACTCAAAATAAAAAATATAAACCAAGCATGGGGGTGTGTGCTTGTAGCCCAAGCTATTCAAGATGCTGAGGTAGGAGGATCGCTGGAGCCCATGAGTTCGAAGCAAACCAGGACAACATAGCAAGACTTTGTGTCTTAAAAAAAAAAAAAAAAGAATCACTCGTTGACAAGAAGTCCAGGATCAGGAGTCCTGAACTATTCCTGGTCTTTGAATAATTCAATAAAGTCTTCTCGTTCCTTTGAAGTATGTTTCTTGTTTTTGCCTCTTCTCACAGTAGAGTGGTAAGATGTTGGGGTTGTGAAGAAGGTCTGGGGAACAAGGCCAGTGAGACTCATTGGTTGGCTTCGGGCCTGGCCTTGGGGCTTGGGAGGGCTCATGGCTCACGAATGGTCCAAGGCTTCTGTGAGTACGCCTGGAGCATAGTAGGCTACGAAGACAGTTCGATGACAACAAATCAATTGCCTATTCGAGCTGGAGCTGGAAGGCGAGGAGAAAATTCATCTCTGCTATGTTCACCTTTACAGCATGTCTGTTAGCACACACACCTCCGGCTGTCGCTGTGGCCATCTCCACATGCACTGATGTGGGATAAGAATGCGGCCTGCGGGCACTACCAAGCATTGGACAAACAGCAGGAAGCTTCCTTGAAGTAACCACTTACAGCAGCAGTGCCCTTGTGCGGGTCCTGGACCCCCTCATTATTATTTTATTACATTTCTCTTCCCTGCACCCTCAGGACTTTCTCTGGAATAAACGTAAGACCAGTTACTTTAGAAATAAAATGTGTTTTTCATTAAAGCCCTATTTTGGCCCCTCCAGTCCCAACAAGGCATTTCCTGCCTGGTCTAATTGGGTTTCAAGTTATCGATGATACTGTTTCTCTATGCAGAGGTAAAAGTATAGGACATCCCTGTGTCCTACTAAAAGTCCTCCTATCACCCATATGAAACGAAACTTCCCTTTGGGAAACTATAAGGAAAATACAAGTATAAGAGGGAAGGTTGTTCAGAACTTTGAAAGCCTCTCTCTCATTCTCTGTGGACCCTAGGTCCACATTTCTTCCTCTTACACTCATCCAAGCCGTCCCCTCCCACTGAGCTGCCCTCCCCAACCCTATCAGCCAAGGCAAATACAAGTCCAAGGGAATAAAAAACGTGGCCTCTTAGCTGTCTGAATCGGAGGCATCTAGAATTTGTCTAAAGAGCACACTTACCAGAATTCTCTACAGAGAAAAGCCAAGTGAACACCTTCCCGAACTTGCCATTCCCATCTGCATTCTTTTCCAGCAAGCAGAGAGCCACGGCTAACACAAGACCTACCACACAACACACTTCCTGTCCTTGAGCCATGGTTCTCAGTCCTGGCTGCACTTTTCAATCACTCAGGGACACATACAACTCCTGACACAAGGGTCCCACACCTTGCGAACTGGGATTTAAATAGTGTGGTGTGCGACCAGGTCAGAGGAACCAAGCGTGCAGCCCGAGTTGAGGACCTCTCTTCTGGGGCAATGCTGCCCAGCACCGTCACCATGAGCCACATGGTCATCTATGGTTCCTTAAAGTTAAATTAGTTAAAATGAAATAAAGTTAAAAATCCAGTTTCCGAGTTGTCCTAGACACGTTCGAGGGCTCAGTAGCTGCGGATAACTGGTGGCTACTAAGCTGGAGAGTGCCAGTTACAGAACACGTCCAACATCACAGAAAGTTCTACTGGACAAAGATGTTCTAGAACATTCAAATATCATAGGTCAAAACTCTTCAGTTTTCCTGCTGACTCTTGAAGATGGCCTTTCCTGAGTCTGACTGTCTCACCCTGTCCAGAGCTACAGTCTCACAGCAGAGGTCAGTTATCTAGGCCTCATTGGCTCCCAAGAGTGACACTAACAGTGAACTACATGCCAGGGGCTTCACTTGCATCCCCACGCTGGGAGACGACGCTCAGAGATTCCCTGACTTGCCCCCAAACCTCACAGCCAAAGACAGAGTCTGGATTTTAAACCAGGTTTGTTTCTACCAAAACGCAGGCTCGCTTATTCTGCCCAGCCTCTCCATCATTGGGACAACTAGCTACATCAGAGCCTTTGCCTCCAAAAGGAAAGGCTCCCAAATGTGCTCCGCCAACCCCAGGGCTGCCTCGTCAGCTGCTCTTCTTACTCAGCACATTTTGACCCCTTAACTCCTACCACCTTCAAGGTCAACTACCCCAAAAAACTACATGGACACATTGCAGGAAGCTTGCCCTGAGGTCGCCAAGGAACAAAGGCGAGGCCATCCAAAGGCTTGGCTGGTAAGACTTGGCTAGCAGGGATCCCTCTGATCAAAAAACACCAACTGAACTTTAGGAGCAATGCCTCTCACACGAATGCAAAGACAGGAACCAGTGTGTGCAGTGAAACAGGAGCTTTCTGAAGGAAGGCCACAGGTTTGGTGTTCCTGTGGTGTCCTGCTGCCTGAAACAAACTAGTTTATTTTGTCTCTCTTTAGTACCTGGGAGAAAACACCTGGGCTCTGTTTGGCTGCCATTGGCTTAATTTAAAAGTAAAACTTTGTGCAAGTATAAGCAGGTTTCTCTCTCCCTCTCTGCCCACCCCCTTCTCTTCTCTCCTCTCCTCTCCTCTCCTCTCTTCTCCTCTCTTCTCTCTCTCTCTCTCTCTCTCTCTCTCTCTCTCTCTCTCTCTCTCTCTGTGTCTCTCTGCGTGTGTGGTGGCTTGAGGGTTGAGGAAGAAGGAGTGAAGAAAAAGGAAATGGGAGCTAAGAATGTTTCTAAACACAACGAATGTTTGCATATGAATTATTTTTCAATTGTGCTGTCACCATCACATGGGTTACAGGAAGATACTTAAGGGGTAAATTTGGAGGAAATTGATCCTAGTCTGGAATAGGAATAACTTCCATCATGCTGGGCTCAGACCATTGGTAGCAGGTATGAACTTTGTCCAGCATTTTCCATGTCGTTATGGTTCCCTTCTTATATGTACTTGCAGCCACCTGAAGTCACGACTCTCCTTTTGTTTTGTCTCGCTTTCCTGTCTGGAGAGTTGCTCAAACTGTGAATCCTGGGCCAGTAAGTTTACCAGTGGCCCCAAGACAAAGCAGACACCTTCTGAGCATCTCAGACCAGGCTCTAGGCTGACCAGGACTTCCTCTATCAAACACACAAAAATCTACTCTGCCATACATCATCTCAGGAATCAAGTGTGATATTTTTCTGTTTTAATGGTAGCAATAATAATCCATATGATTAATATTTTATAATTTGGGACCCTTTCTCCTAATAATTGTGCTATCCAGTTCATGTTTGGGTGGTGTTTTATTCTAACGGACTAATATGGCCACAACTACAAAATAGATAACAACATTTTGTTAAGTTCTGGAAAAAACCAGCAAGAACAAAATTTTGCTGGAGAGACATCATATCCACTTAGGCCACAAGCCAGGATCTTCTTCAAAGCATGAATCAGAATGTAAATGGCAACCTGAAGTCTCCCTTTGCTACAGGTATGATTACCTGTCTCCCCTTGGTGAAAGACTTGAAGCCTGAGGGAGAAACTGGATGTAGCTTTTCTCCTCACCAGGACCCTAGGGCAGCCAGGAAGAAGTGATGAGGTCCACTCTGTATTTGGGGTCCACCATAAATCTAGCTCTGAATTTCGGGGGGGGGGGCGGGTTATAGGCAACTGCTAGCTACTTTCCGCTCTCCAAAGGCTTCATGCCTTCTTTTTCTTGATTGCTGCCTCAGACTGCTCCTTGATCCTATAAAACAGAAGACTCTGCCACCTGCTGAAAAGCAGGAAGATGCCAAGTTCCCACTGCCACTTCCAACCCAGTGGGGTGCATGGGGGCCATTTGCATTCTATGTGCCACTGGTCTAGCATGGAGTTGTTTTCTTGGGTCTTACCTATAGGGATGGGACTAGCCCTAGCAGAACTACATGAGGCTTTTGGCTCAGTTTATTTGGGGTTGATTCCTGATTCCCGTGCCGGTTGCCCAGGGGACAGGCAAATCACACACACAGATGATCTGATCTGATTTTCAAGAAGTAGCCTGATTAGTTCACTTGTTTTAACAACCCATTCAGATTGACTAGGTGGCAATGCATTGATTTTATGGCACTGCCTGAATCAATCTGAATAAAACCATTTAGTGCCAGATATAAACACAGCTGAATTCAGACAAGTGGGATGAAATCTTTCCTTTAAGCTCTTGAGGAATAGAAAATAAAACTACTTAGATGGTGTCTCTACTGAGGAGATTATGCATATAAGGCTAAAGCGACCCTGGTTTCCCTGGTTTCAATTCTATCCTAACTCCCTAAACAGAATTCAACTTATTTTCCTAGTTTCACTCAGCAGATACCCTTTTTTGCATTCTGAGCGCCCAGACAGGACATTTCTGAGCACAATGGATAAGGACAGAGGACAAAAGTCACGTGTGTCAACAGTCAAAATGTTTCTTTCCACAGGGATTGTGAAATCCCTGACCTCTGACCCAGATTGACTGGTTTCTGAATTAAAATTGATCCAACGGGATTTATGCAAAATGGGGATTCCAAGAGATTCTTGGCTAACACCATTTGGCTTATTCCCTATCCTTACTAACAGTCATACTCCTTTCTAGTTACACAAAAGAGCAACCTGAGGGGAGATTTTAGGTTATTTGGGGCTTTCCCTTGACTACTCCCGTGGTCATGTCCAGATTTCTGCTTCACTACTCTCCAACACTCCTTGGACATCACTCAAATCACTCAAAAGGCCGTTAATTTTAGCACTCCTAGAACTGGAGACTCAACAGAGTACCCCTAACGACTATTCATTCTTGTGGGCGGTGTCTTTCCTGTATCTCAGTCTCCTCATCTCTAAAATGAGGTGGTCAGATGGGGTCACCTCTAAAGATCTCTTCCAGCACTTGTCTTGTATGATATTAATAACACATTATGCTGATATTTGCACAGCACATTTATATCTTGTAAGGAAATTTTGTATCTATAATTTGTACCTCCAATTTTTCTACCCTGTTCTAGAAACACATACCCTTCAGTTTCTTCAGAAATATTGCCCTATCAGATAAGGTCAGAACCCCAAGAGGCTGTGAGACTTCATATGGTAACCTGGCAAGTTAGCGGGGCTGCCAACACACACTGGCCATTGGATTCTCAGCCAATTCTAGAATCCTTAGGCACAGTAATGCCCTGTCTGTATGAGGGTTAATGCCACCTGTCAGTGGTTGATGCAGCAAGGACTGCAGCATGAAGCAATGAGCTCTAACCATCTTGTGTTGAAAGACAGAACTTTGCTTCCTTATAGTTCAGTTTGTATCAGGAATTTAAAATGCAGCCAAAACATTAAAGAGAGAGCAAAAAAGAAAAAGAAGAAAGTTTGGAAAGGTTTTGTACTTTTTATTAAAAAAACTCTTAAAAAAATTTTTTTTTGTTACCATTACCAAAATCTCCTCCAAACACACAGACCCTACAGTATCCCTATTAAATTATATAGAGCGAGTCCAGCCCTTGACTGTCAGTGGGGCCCATCAGTCCTAATTTATCGCCCCAGGAAACACAGTACAATTATGGTAATAAATAATAATAGGATTCAGTACATGACAACATGAATGATGGAGCCTCTCAGAATTCATTTACATTGCTTTGTGTTGCAATCATCATGCCTCTAATGTAATGCCAAGCAAATGAGCCCCTTTGAATATTGTGCAATCTATTGCAAGTCAACTGGCACAAAACTCACTCAATAAATCATGTTCAAACACATGCCTGTAATGACAGGTAAATCAACAATGAAGTAATTGCATTTAATGTATTGAAATACTGGACAAAAAACAGTGACCTCAAAGTGACTTTTTGTAAAAGGTATGATATAGTTGCAACAGGGAATGAGGTCCTTCCTAAGAGGCATGCCTTGCCTGGACACACATGCCAGAACTGATGATGACGCTGTTTTCCAAGTAGATTTACCACTCTCTCTTTTCAGTCATTATGGGCTCAGGCTGCCAGCGGCTTCATGTGTGTGTTTCCTACCCTGAACCTAAGAGTCACAGGCGAGGGTGAAGTCAGCCTCGAACACAGCAACCTCTCCTGTGCTCAAGCTGTCACCAAGCACCGAGTCTTGTAGCCAGCTCTGAAGGCAACCTGCGGGGAAGAAGACAGCATGGGTCAGGAGCGAGAAGGGCCAAGTCCCTGCCCAAACTCTGGCATTAACTAAGTCACCATGCTACTGGCCAAGTCACTCTACCTCCCAGTCCTTTGTTTATGAAGTAGTTGAACAGCCATGGCTAAGAAACAATGCAATTGGGATGCTCGATGCACCTCTGATTCTAATTAGAGGCCTTCACTTTTAAACAGGCAGAAAAGAGGTCCCGGTTTCTTCCCAAAGCTGTGCTGCTCCTGAGTGCTGAGGGCACTGGTTTGAGCCCACATGCATCTCTTCAACATTTCTGTCAGCTAGGCCAAGTGTATGTGCTTCTAATTTCGTGAGTCTTGGGCCTGCCTCTTTCTGGGCAAGCAGACAAGTCTGAAAATAGGGCCCCAGGGGTTGTGTGGATGGATAACAGACAACAGTGAAATGACAACCTTCCCCACATCCCTCATCACATCCACCCCTGCTCTCTGCTTCCCAGGGACAACGTCAAGAAGAGATGAAGCAGAGCCTCCGTGAAGCCAAAGGCCACTTAAGGAACCTTCCTGCTCTTGTGAGAAATTCATTCTTGGCCCTCCCCACTGACACGCCTTCCTCTTTCTGCTTAACTCTCAGTCCCCGACTATTGTCAAAGTAGGTTTCATGGACCCTACAATTGTGGGGATATAGAGAGGTGGAAAGGTAGGGAGGAGAGAAAGCTAAATGAAGAGTGAGATGAACTTGTGACAAGTCCCGATTCTATCGTTTATTCGACATGTGACTCTGTATAAGTCCTTTAACTTCTCTGAGCTTCTGTTGCTTCATCTGTAAAGTAAATATAATACTTGTTGCTGAGGTCATTATGAGGAAAGTGTGACATGTGAAAAGGCTTTGCTAGTTGTAAAACCTGATACAAAAATCTCATTTTTTATGATTATTTGGAAGGAAAGAACACTCTAAGACCCGTGTTCCATGTTCTCCATTGAGGCACTGCTTCTTACCCCAAAGACAATCACCTTGTGGATGTTTCTGTGTATTGTTATTGCCTGACTCTCCCCATGAAAGTGAGGAAGAACCTGGAGGGTCTTCTCCATATATTCACATATTACCAGCTCCTAGAACAATATTAACAAGCATTTGTTCAATGAGTGAGTGAAGGGCACTTTTTCTTTCCTTTAGGAAATTACAATAAAGCCTCCAACTCCAAGGTATTTTTCAAAAACATATTTGTCACACTAACTTACCCCAAATCTGCAAGCACAGCCTCCTGCTTCATTCACCTTGTGTGCTGAAATGTCGCAGTTTAAAGAGAGGTGGGTCGGGCTTTGTGGCTCAGCCTGTAATCCTGCGCCTTTGGAAGGCTGAGATGAGTGGATTGCCTGAGCCCGCGGGTTCGAGACTCGCCTGGGCAGGCGAGACCTCATCTCTACAATAAATCAAAAAATTAGCTGGGCATGGTAGCACGCGCCTGTAGTTCCAACTACTTGGAAGGCAGAGGTGGAAGGATCGCCGGAGCCCAGCAGGTCGAGGCTGCAGTGGCCGGGAGCGGCCACTGTACTCCAGTCTGGGCGACAGTGAGACTCCAACTCAAAAAAATAAAAAATAAAGAGAGGTGGCTTCTTGAGAGAGAAGGTCTCTTTTGGAAGGTTAGCAATCAGAAAGCCTTTTAAGCCCACAGATTCCTTCTCAGGCCAAAACTGGGCCACAGTTTCTCAGACAACAACAGTCCTGAAAAAGACAACTCACTTCAAAGCAGGAAGGGATCTGGGAAGCTGAAAAAACCCACAAGCATTTTCATGTTAGAGAGGTGTGGTAAGTCATGGTTAATATAACCATCAAAGCCCTTGAATGAAAGCTAACAGGTTTCTATTCTTAGTATTGTCTGTCCATATTCCCTGGCCACCCTCTTTGGGATGTCGTTCTGTCACAGAACCATGAAGGCTTGCTCAGAGATTACCTGCTTTCCCCTTCCCAAAGCAGCCCCTGCTCTTGATAGCTCCCATATGATGGGCCCTGATTAGCAAGGCAGCAGCAGGCAGAACAAAAGACCCATTAACCTAACCAGGACTGGTGGGCGGGAAGGCAAAACTGGGGGCCCTGGAAGGGGAGAGAAAGAAACTAATTTTAGAAAATTGTTGCCAGTTGTGGGTTGTTGAAACTGTTCCCCAAAGATGGGAACATCAAGAATGGATGGACTCAGCTCCCCCACGTGATCTGAGGGTAAATATAGGCTGTATTGATCTTGGGTTTTCTCAACACTGGATTTGGATTGTTCCCGGAAACAAGACCGGTATTTGTCAGCACTTGGTAGCAACAGCACAAAGACCACCCTCCCCTACCCCTAGGATTCAAAAGTTCCTTCAGAAAACAAGCCAGTGGCAAGCTGAGTATAGAGTGAAGGAGGAAGAAGATGGCACCCTATGTCACCAGGTAGCCTCAGACTGAAGGAACAGTTTTTCTACAATCCTTTAAACTGAACGCATTGTTAAATCTCTTTATGGAAGGCAATGTATGGTCGCCCAGTTAATCAGTATGAATGATGTGCAGATACCCCAAAACTCTCACAGTTCAGAAATCCAGTTCCAAAAACCACCCTAGCTCCCCAATTCTGCTTCACCTACATCCATTTTCTTTGCCTTCATGTCCACTCCTTGCTCTCTCACACCCGCATCATCCCGTTCATCTCAGGAACTTGAGGACAGGGTATAAACTCCTGCCTCTTGTCATTTTATCAGTCAGTTCCCAAGAGCCAATGAGCTGCGAGCTCTGCCTGGGAAATGCTCTGGCTCCAGCAGCTTGATTAATGACCCAGGGTCAGCAGACAGTGCTTCTCCCATTGAGTCCCCAGGGTGCATACATAGCCCAGCTGGAAATGAAGAGAGGACAGGACACCAGAAAGCCCTAGGTGAACACAAGCACCAAGGGCAAATCAAATCAGCCTGGCACCCCTAACAGAAAGGGCTATTATGGTCTTTCCCTGCCTCCCTTTTGAAGAGTGGATGTTTGATAGCCATTCTTTAAAAGGACTCCTCTTCTTGGAGAATATCTAAATCAAACATGCAGACTAGGAAAGACACTGCCCTGAACTTGCCCTGTGTTGTTACTACACCACCAGTGATTGCTTAGAAGCCCCAAAGCCTCAGGCAGGTACCTGAGGAATCCTAGCAGCTGAGAGAGACTCCTATAGGTTTTAATGGGAGTCTTCCATAGACAGGGCATTCTATTCTTTTTTCATATAAATACTTCCTCCAACTCTACTTGCAGAAAACAATCATATATCCTGCTAAAAGGGACTGAGACTATATGTGAGCCAACCTTAAGAATTCCAGCCCAGGTGCCAACAGTAGAGGGTCAGAGATTAGCAGTGGAGGGCGCTAAGGCTTTGGTCCAGAAGTCGAAGGCCCTTTGTTTTCTCTGAAGTGTAAACACTTAGGGTATTAGGTTTTTTCCTATTTTTTTCTTTTTCTTTTCACTTGAGACTCTAAATTTTGAGGTTCTGGGCTATTCATTATCAATCATTTTCATACTTTGTTGGAATACTTTTTGTGGGCTACTTTCTGCTTAGAATAATCTTTAAAAAACAAAAATCCCGTGGAATTTGAGGGCTTATGATTGACCTCCAAATGGGAGAATGGAGAAATCTGTTTTCTTCTTGCATTTTCTTCAGACTCCGAAAACAACCATGTATCAAATTCAGAAATGGTAAAATGGTCAAAGGGATCTTATAGATCACTGAGTCCACACCATTATTCTACATATGAAACAACTAAGGCTTAGAAAGATTAGTGGTTGATTTAGGGAGG
The DNA here is from genome assembly GCF_000164805.1 of Carlito syrichta. Lineage (NCBI taxonomy): Eukaryota > Metazoa > Chordata > Mammalia > Primates > Tarsiidae > Carlito > Carlito syrichta. Next base: position 100,471 of record NW_007259617.1, read on the forward strand.
TACCAATAGACGTGGCAGAACTGGTGTTGGAACCAGGGCTGATGTCTCTAGACTAGTGTTCATTTTAAAGTAAAGCATTTTTCCTGGGGGTGAACAAATGAAAAGTTATAGACCAAGATGAGTGAAAGCACACTACTTGCTAACTCAACTTGTCACAAAAGGGCTGAGTTGAATGCCGGGAAATAATACCCAGAATGTGTTCTACAGAAGAAGTAGTCATTTTTGAGATGCTGCACCAAAAAGAGTTATCAAATTACAAGAGTGAAATATCACCATAAACAAACCTGTTTAACTTAGCAGAAGCCAACATTTTCTGGAGTTCTTTAACTGAAAATCTCAAGGATCTCATGTGCTCTCTCTCCTCTCCATACCTCCTGCTTTGCATAACATTTATTAACATACTGTATAGAACTGGTATTATTCCACAGAGCACACTTTGAGAAATGTTGGTGAAGGGGAAAGAGCTCTGCCAGGAATAAAGAGGATTATATTCTGGGCAAAGAATTTAATTATGCTGCAAATCACTTGCGAACCTTGGGCAACTCATGTAAGCCCTGTGGGTCTCCGTATCCTAATCTCTTAAATGGCTGTGGTAGGGAGTGTGATGTTGGACAAGATAAGCCTTAGAGCCCTTCCAGTTCTAAATTTCTATGATTGTCTAGAGTTGCTCAGCCTTCCCAGCAAGGCTGGGAGAGTGCGCCAATAAGAAAAGTCAGAGGGTTCACCCTAGACAGACAGCTTCAGCAAGAGACTGACGCTTGATATTCTCCTGTCCCAGCTTGAGGTAAAGAAAGGAAGACCTCAGAACATAGGACCCTCCAGCAGATGAAGGCCTCTTCTTCAGGAGGCGCTATTTTGAGCCTGGCCCTTGCCAAGGTAAAGCCATACTCTTGTTAAGCTTATTAAATGTCTCTTATGTATTCAAATAAGCTTTTTAAAAAATTTTTCTTTTATTCATGAAGTCAACAAAACATCTGGGTCTTTCATCATACCCCCTCCTTCCCCACCGCCCAACTTTCCAATACTGAAATAACCTATCCATGCACCCCAGAGGAGAGATGTCACCTGGCTTTATATGAAGCTCAAAAACAGCCTCTCCTTTCAAATCACATAAATCCCTGAAATTTTTCTCTCTTTTTTTTTTGTCAATAATTGTTCACCTTTCTTTTTCCTTTCCAGGGCCCACTCTGTGCTCAGGTCAACAACCTGGCTAAGTGTCCAGGTCCCCATCAGCAAGTGCTCTGTGTTCTTTTTCAAAACATGCACACATGTTCTGCCTCTTATTTCCTGAGTGGTCCCAACACCTGGAGTGATCAGAGTCCAAAAAAGTCAAGCCAGGAAATTGAGTTCTTCTTGACTTTTGGCTGGGACATTTAGATATTGGACGATGAATGTGCTTTGTAACTAACCCTCTACAGGAGAAGACCAAGCCCCTGCCAAGGAATTCACGAGACCCTGGAGCTTGCAAAGAGGGAGGAGAGGAGAAAGCTCATGGATCCATCCAACAAGGAGCTGGACAACTTGTGATTTCACCTCCTACCAAGCAAAAGAAAACTAGAAATCACTCTCCTTCTTACATACACACACACACACACACACACACACACACACACACACAAATGAAAGCGGGGGGGGGGAAGCCTGGAACCATTTTTGAAGGCAAAAGCTGATTATTGCTGCCAAAGTGCTGATTTTTTTTCCACAGCCTCTGGCAACTGTATGAGAATTGGAAACTTCAGCAGAGAAGAAATCCATTCACTTGTCATCGTATAAAACCTCTGTGTTCCACAGAGGAAATGGCAAAATTTCACCCTTAACTGGATTTGTGAATTCCTACTGGAGGCTGTGAGAGGGGGCAGAGTAGACAAGGTCAGGTTGTCCTGTATCCTGGACAATCGTGACCTCGCTCTGCCACGTGATGGAATGGCTCGTCCTCCAAAGAGGCCTTCTATCAGCAGAAGACAAAGATAGTGGTTGAAGGGTCAGGATGGGATGCTCACAAATCCCCAGCCCAGGCCAAAAGGGAATGATCCCATTCCGCATCACCACAGAGGGTTCGACCGAAATTTCTTTTAAACAAGTAGAGCATTAGAGACTTTTTCTTTTTCTTAGAGTATATCCCATGGCCTTTTGAATAATGAACCATTGCTTGTTACTGAGCTTAGCACACTCTATAGTCAGTCTTTGTGCTAAGCCTAGTGTTCATTTCCTCTTTCCCTTTTCTGCATGTGATTTTTCTTACTGTCCACCTACTGGATTTAACCCCATTCACATAGACAAAGTAGAAACAGCAGGAGAGAACCAACGACCATCTAGTCCAACCACCCATTCCTACTTGACCAGGTATCCATTCTGACCCTTTATGTGTGATGCTTACATCTCTTTCAAATTCTCTTCGTCCTACTGTTTTCCTATTTGATATTAAGTTTAAAGTGTGGCAACAGCAATATCCCTAAGAACCCCTGTATCAAATTCTCCTGGATTTCAAAGTGCTGAGGTCAAGATCCAGAAAACTCGAAACCAGAGAAAATTAGGTTGCTAGGATGCTGGGATTGTTTATTATGCTCTCAGCCTTAATTAGGTGTAAGTAACATCTTGTCAGTGTTCTGCCACACATGCTAAAGCTGTTGGGGCAATCTTACTGAGTCTGACAGCTTAAATCAGAAACAAGAGAGTCAACATGTCAATGATGGGGCTGGACATGATGGATATATTAAGAGGAGTCTGGAAAATTCTGGACTTCATTATATTGACTTCACTTCTCAAAAGTTTCTGTCAAAAGAATCTCGGCCTCATCAGAAAAGCTCCTCTGGGATCTGATTACACCCAATTACAGGGCCTTCTATGGCCATCTGGACACAGGAGGATTTTTGCAATGGACTCATTGGAGGAATGATGGAGGGAAGATGAGAACAAGGAAATTGCTGATTTTGGTATAATTTCTACAAATAGATCTATTGAGATTTAAAAGGTGCAATAACTTGACATTCTTGGTAAGTTAAAAAACTGCTTAAAAATTGGTTTGCAGGTTGTTTCTTTTTCCATCTTGGCCCCAGGCTATTTTCAAAATGAAAAGAATGGGATCAAGTCTTGAAAACTGAGGTGGAGTTGAAGGCAGTAATAAAATTTTAAAGACGACAAAGAGGAAAGTGATAATCTCTTGAAAGTGTTAGAGGCACACTTGACTTCGGATGGCAAGTTTCTCAGAGGGAAAAAATGAGGGCAAGAAAAAGGAACTTCTGCTAAGGAGTTGGCACATTAGCAGGTTGGCCTGGACATAGCTCTTTCTTGCCTAGGGCCCAGGGAGCTGCTCTCTGGAATGCATCTACAGCCAAGACCCCCAAGTACTGGCACGGCCTGAACTGCCATTGGCATGTCATCTGGAGAACAGGAGGATGTTTGCTGTCCCAGCCAAGGAAAGAGGGGGTGTAGCAATAAGGGGCATACCCAGCCATGCTAACATGGCTCCCTGTTCCTGGAAAATAAGTATCCGGTAATCATGAAATAACAAGGCTGAGTTCAGGCTCATTGTCTGTTTATATCATATAGTGCTCACTTCTAAAAATACAGCATCCAGCGCTTTTACAAAAGGATACCTATTTCTCCCCCCATTCCTTTGAAAAGTAAGAGCTGTCAATCAAAAGTATGTGCTTACATTGCTGTACTACAAGGTTTTAAACTTTAGATTTGCTGTGAAGACTCATGTCTACATAGCACAGCAAGTGAAAGCTCATAAGGAGGGAGAGTCTCCATGGATTTCAACAGTTGAGAACTCCTAGCTTTATAATAGGCCTTTCTGTGTAGCCATGTGGCTGATGATCCTGATGAATCTGGTGTGATATTAGGCAGAGGTACTGTGTCCTGACAATGTTGATATTGCTTCAGAAGTTTAAACAAATGTTGCCTGAGTTTCAAAGCAATGAATATACTTCTACAAAATGGCTTGGTATTTGTGGAAGCACTCGTTACCTAGTAAGGAAATAGTTATGCCTTTCCTTATTTTTTACCTCAAAAGAAAAAAGATCTACACCATTCATTGGACAAGCAGTGGGTCATCTTTTTTTTCTTTTTCTTCTCCTTTTCTCAGTAGTGTGAATACTAATTGTTTCCCCCTATGCCTCATACTGGATTGAAAATCTCTTTCTCAAATCAATTTGAAAGCAATGAATCATCATCCCTGGTGACTAAACTGCTCTTTTATCAGCCTAGCAGGTGTGTAACAGGCTTCCTCTAAATGGCTTATCATTCCTGGCTTCTTAGAAACCCAAGAAAGGAGTCAGAAATATGGGAGAATGCTGAGGGTCCAGTCCTGATCCCCAGCCCCCATGAGGATCCCCTGACCACAAGGGCCCACGTTTCAATGTTTCTGCCATGAATGCTGCAGACCAAGATTAGTTCTATAGAAATCCCCAATACTCCTTTGGCATGTTCTCCCCCACATCACTTGGCCAAAGCATAATGATTTCGCTCAAACCAATGCTATTTTTTTGTTGTTGCTCAAGAACTATCCATTTAATTCATCATCTATGTCATGGCTTATGCTAGATTCTGGGAACACAGAAACTAACATAATGGCTAACATTGATTAAGTGTTTCTTTGCTTTATTTCCAGTACCACTCCAAGTGCCTGATATAAAATAACTCACTTGACCTTTAAATCAAGAGGTAAGTCCTGGATGGTCAGGACTATAAGGGAAGATGGTCTCCAATTAATAGATGAGGAAATTGAGGCAATGCTTAAGCAACCTGCTCAAGGCCACACAGCATGTAAGTGCAAGAACTGGGATTCATCACAGGCAGGGTGACTCCAGAGCCACACGGAGCCAGCCTACACATGTTGACAGGCTACACGACCCTGCCTGCCAACAATAGGACATGGACCTGTCCTTGAGGAAAGCACAGTCTATTGGTTGAACATTATCTAGTCATATAATTGAGTAATTGGACATCTAAACAGAAATGAATCATGCTGTAAAACACCAAGGCACAAAACCTCAACAGATATTTGTGGAAGCCTCGTCTTAATCCAATCAGGTTTACAGTGGTTAGTCTATGAAATGCTCAGCTCCTGCAACACACACCGCTTCCTTCTCAGGAAAGCTGGCATCAGCCACCTCCTCCTCAGGAATTTCCTTGCTTTAGATTTTGTGAACTGCCACCCTGGTCACAAGCAACAAGACCAGGAAGGATACCTGTATTTGTTTCCTAAGGTTGCTGTAAAAAAAGGTGCCACACATTGGGTAGTTGAGAACAACAGAAATGTGTTGTCATACAGTTGTGGAGGTGAGAAGTCCACCATGAAGGTGTGAGCAGATTTCCTGTGAAATATGGAGAAAGAGGGTCCTTCCTTCCAATTTCTGCTAGCTCCAGATGGGCAGTGGTTTGTGGAAATGTAATTCCAGTCTCTGCTTCTGTCCCCACACGGCCTTCTTCCTGTGTCTCTTTCTACAGTCTTCTCTCTGTGCATGTCTATCTCTGGGTCCAAATTTCCATGTTTTGCAAAAGACACCAGACATGGATTAGAGCCCACCCTAAAAACTTCATTTTGATTTTGTCACCTCTGTAAAGTTGTATTCCCAAATAAGGTCACGTTCTGAAGTACAGAGTAGAGGATGGACAGGACTTCAACCTATCTCTTTTGAGGAGGCACAGTTCAACCCATAACAATACTCTAGCTAAATGTGAGACAAGAAATGCTGCAGCCTAAGAGGTGGTCTGGCTCAAGAACTCTGCCCAATAAGAGTGGACCATGCTGGATGGTAACAGATCACCCCCATTAGATTCTGTCTTGAGAGTTTGGGATTTTGCCAAAGGATAGCAGACAAGTCAATGAGGCGGTGGAGTCACTAGACCTGCTTTTGACAGACTTTAAAGATACGCCCAGCACTGAAATGTCTCCAAAGACCAAAGGGGAGAGTCAAGGGCAGGTTCTCCACTGGACCCACTGCAGAGACCCTTTCCTGGGCTGGTTTGCTTGTTTCTACTAAATGTATCAATTAAACTGGCTAGCTAGCCAACTATTACTTTTTGGTCTTCTTATGCAAGCTGATAGGACTCTTTCCTAACCAATCCTGACATTTTTCATCCTGTCAAAACAACATTTAAGATTCATATGTTGTAGAAAACTATTCCAAGTTCATCTTATATCTTTGGTTTGCAATCTTCTTAGCACATATATACATACATAGTTCATATGTACATGTGTACACTGTATATGATTAACAAAACACACACATGTACATATATATACATACACACACATATATGCATGTGAATATATCTTCTTCCACATTCCAAATCGAATTTGTAGTGATTGTATTTTTTAATATAATAATACAAATAATTACAAGTGAATACAAATTACAAATGATAATTACAAATTTGTTGATATATTTCTTTTGTATCATAAATAATGATGATGATGATAGTTGTAATTCAGTGTTTAACACACATCAGACACTTTGCTATGGGCTTTGCATATATTACCTAATTTAGTCTTCACAACAATCTGGAGAGGTAGAAATTATTATCTCCTTAATAAACTTAATAAGCTGAGGCTTAGAGAGTTTGAGTAATCAGTCCATTATGACATAGCTGGTATGTAAAAGATATGAGTTTGAGCCCATGTGGACTACTGTAAAACTAATGCTGTTAATCACTTTCTATAGCAGTGCCTTAACCAATATGGTAGCATAGACACCTACAACTAAAGGGGACACAGGGGATCAATTGAGCCACAGCTTCATTTTATTTATGAGACCACTGAGCCACCAAGTGGTGAATTGTGGGGCCCTGTAACCTTAGTGGTTGGCAAAGCTGGAAGGGGAATCGGGTCATCTACCTCCAAAGCTAATGCTTTTCTGCTTCAACTCCAGTCATTCTGGGCTGTATCCAGCAAAATTTCTACACGTTTTTCCCATGTGGTTGACATCCTTCCTGTATTTTCTGCACTGATACACTGTTTCTTTTATTTTTAGATTACACTAATCATTTCAGTTAGAATCAAAGAGAGAGGGAGCTAGACTCTGTTAGGGTCACCATCTTTTCAGAAAGTTTGAACAAGATTTTTTAAACACTTGGAACAAAAATGATTACAGTTCATAAAGGACTCAGTGAGAGCTCACCTGAAAACATAATTAAGCAGAATACGCATGCCCCAAGCATGCATAGTCAAGGGTTTCCTAGGCTTTCTTTGTCTTGTTATCCCCAGCTCAAATACAGCATTCAGCTTCTAGTGCGGGCTCAGCTGATATTTTTGACTGACAAAAGCAATTAAAAACATAATAAAAGTTCCCTGCAAACCTTGTTATTATTGTGAAGGTGTTCACATATGTAAGGCAGTTTCAACAATCCTTTTGATTAGTCATTCATGTAAGTATTTGAATAAACATTTCAAATCAAGTCAAAATAATCACAGAGGATAATAGCACTTATGGCGTTGCTTAGAGAAATTGTGATCACAGTGTGTCTTTTTTTTCTCTCTCTCTCTTTTTTTGAACTGAGCAAATTAGTGTAACCCCCTTTGCCTACTTTTCAGTTTCCAAATGCCAAGTAACTTGATGTTTTTCCTCTTGGTAATGAAGCTCCCTAGTTGGCTATACTAGGAAGGCTGAATGCAACTCCCTTAGCATACGTGGTCACACAAAGAGAAGGTGAAATTTCTGCACCAACAAAGACGAAAACCAACCATCTTCAAGATCTCCTGCTCACTAACACCAAACCCATAGAAAGTGGGTTAGAGCAGAGGGGGAATGCAGATGTTTTGGCAGACTATTCACCAGAGGGCTGCCTCTGCTCTCAATCCCAGTTATGCCTGTCTCCTCCAGAATATTCTTATCAGTAATTATCACCTCATGCTTAACAGATGGTCTCTTATTCATTAACTCATTTGACCCCCCGCCCCCGAAGTATCTGACACCACTGTTAACCCCACTCTCTGTAACCCTCCTTTCTTATTCTCTATGACACTGCCCCTCTCAGGCTCCCCTCCTTCCTCCCCAACTGCTTTTTCTTTCTGTACTTCTTTCTCTACCATGCCTTAAACCCTGATGAGTCTCAGGTCTGTCCTCAGATTCCATTACTCTTGTTCTATTCTCACCCTGGAAAGCAGTAACGGCTCCAAAATATTCCACAGGCACTATTCAACAGCAAGCCCCAAGTTTCTCTCTCAGTCTGAGACTCTCTCCTGCAAGCCTTTGTAGGTATGGGCTCCTCCACTCCAGGCAGTCTGTCCTGCCACGCCATAATAGTCCTTCTGTGCCAAAAATCTGAGGCCATGATTCAACTTGTTAAGATGAGTTGAGTGTGTCCTTACCTTTAAATGAGAATTCAAAGTCCTCAGGATGTTATACAAGGACTTCTACTCTCTGGCCTTTGCTTAACTTTCCAGAACCTTCTCTTATCACACCTCTATCTAACCTACCCACTGTACAGGTGCAGGTTTGTGAGTATATGAGGCCTGCTTGTCTCCATGATCTTCATGTGCTCTTCAGTATGTTTGATTCATGCCTCCCTTCCTGCTCTCACCACCTTGCTAACTCCTACTGGCCTTTCAAGGATGCAGTTCAAACACTGCCCTCCAAGAGCTCTCCTGTGACCACTCCCATCCCAGCTGAATTCAGTAATTCTGAGCATAACTCAGCTTGTTCTTCTGTGCTTCCTATCAGACAACACAACTACACATGGCTAGTTACACATTGCTAAATTAAGTTAGCCTGAAGCTGCATCCTTATGTTTTTTAAGTTCAGCCTAAAAGTTTCTCTCTACATAGTGAACTGTAACCTACCTGACTATGTAAACAGATTGCGTTGTACTCTTGGACCAATCACTGAGTTTTGGCCAATTAAAGGCAACCAGTAGTTTAAACTGTGTTCAAATAAGGTAAACACCACGTTTATGCCAACTCAGCAGTTTCTGTACCTCACTTTGGTTTTCTGCGTGTCAATTTCCATTTTCTGTCACAAATCATCATTGACCACAAGGCATTCCCCCGTCTCTCTGAGCCTATTCTGGTTTGGAAGGCAGCCTGATTCATGAATAGCTCTTTGCTCAATTAAACCTTGTTAAATTTCATTTGTGTAAAGTTTTTCTTTTAACAACATTTTACAAATTTCTGTGGCCTCTCCACACACCTACCACAGGAAATACCCTACAGTAGATATTTGTAAATTATGGATAAATAAATGATGCTCATAGTCACACCATAAGTTGTGAAGCAGGAATTTGAATGCAAGTAAGTGCAAATGGGTGTGTGTGTGTGTGTACATATATATAACATATTTTTAATTACAATATAGGGCAAAAATGGAGATACAATGTGCACCAACAGACTGACTTCAGTAGACATTTCATACATAATAATGGGAGACCCAGTTTTCTATCATTAACAACTATATTATTTCCTATGGTTTAATTATAACAGTCCAGTCCCATCAATCTGCCCACAAATAACAAGTTCTTTCAACACACAAACTTTGTTAAAAACTTATTTTTCCTCCGTGTGCCACTGGTTAGGCCCAGCATGTATAAAATTCCCTTCCAAGGCTTGGCTGAGTCTTCACGCAAGCGGGTTTGTGAGAGTTGAGACATTGAAATAAGTGTGACACAATCCCGAGGTGAAAGATACCTAAGACCTCCTTCCACCTACCTTCCTCGTGTTATTTCCATTTCTCTGGCAAGAAAAAAAAAGTTAAAAAATCCCAGAACTCTAGTGTTTTTAAAGCTCTGAATAAATAATCCAGCCTAGAATCCCGTTTTTAGACAACAGCAAACATCTCAAATCACCCAGACTGGAGAGGTTCACAAGACTCCACAGATTGAAAACTCCACAACTACCTCTAGAAGAACTTTTCAGTGTCTTATCAGACATCTAAAAAGAAGTGTAAAAAGGACATGTCTTGCTCCTCAGGAGGCATCTATCTTTAGGAGATAATAGGTGGTGTAAACTGCATTATGTGCTCGACAGAAAACATCATTTTTTTCCAATCCATCAACTCTCAGGTTGGGCGGGGGATGCTGATTAACCTCTAGACTGATTTTCTTAGAAGTTGCATCTGAATTTTCAGGGCTGTAGGAAGTAAAAGCATAAACACTGGATGTTTTGTGGAACCAATGGAATTAAGGAGACATCATTTATTTTTCACATTTAAGTATTAACCAAGAATAGTTTTGTAAAATATTGATAAATTTTAAACCCTATAATATTTCCCTTACAGATGAATGACTTTTGCTTTATCTGCGTTTGATAGATGTGTCTCATCCTACCTAAGCTCAAGTTATCTTTCTTAGAAAAGGACAAAACATGTTGGAGCAATCTGCCAGCTAAATGCTCCATTTTACTTTTCAGCAGCAACACCACCAAAAAAATAATAAACATAATTGCAAGTGTTCCCTTAGCCATTTCTCTCATCTCCTTCTCTCTCCCTTTTCCTCTTTCCTTCTACTCAACAAGCCGGGATAATATATTTTAGAAATAAAAAGACACAGATGTCTAAGAAATCCTTTATTTGAACTTAGAAATAAAGATATGATTTGAACTTGGAATTAAAATCAAACATGAAGGAGCAATTTTTAAAAAATGTTTACTTTGAACTTACAATATGTCAGGTCCTTTAATAAGAATTTTGTTTACATTTTCTTATTTCATCTTCAAAATAACCCTATGGGGTAGGTGTTATTTTCCTACAGATATAGAAAATGAAGCCAACATGACTATTGCCGAATGTTACACAGCTAATAAAGCAGGAAACCTAGATTTTAACCTAGCTCTGACTTCTACACCATTCTCCCTCACAAGATAAAAATAATTTTTTTAAAAAATAGTAATTATCAAAAAATAAATGTTTTGAAAAATTTGGTTAGTTTGGAGAAAAGCCCAAACATATATACATAAAAGACTGGGTCTTATCTATGGGTCTCGGTCAGGAGTGAATAGAGAACTTTCCAGGGATCCCCTCATTCGATACTGAAGTACTGATGGCCCTTTGAGTTACTTCTTTATAAACTGTGACATATCTACCCAGGTTTCATTCCTCCATGCATCCTAGGGCCAGGTGTCCAGAAAGTACATACTCTGAAGGTAGGAACAGAGGATCAGCTTTTGCAAGTTAACACTTATTTGTTAACAGATTTTTCCAAACAAGTAGGGTGGCTGATGAGAGGCATTTAACAGCAGACTAATAGGATTCAGAATTGTAGTGGGCGCCCATTAATATTGACACTAAAATCAGCTTAAGGAAAAAAAAAACTGTTTTGTGTGATATAAGTAGGTTAGGTAGTTAACCCAAAGCTTTTGCATGCTTCTTCCAGACAGCAGAGGGCACTAAATAGCGTGAGGACTAGCCAGAGGAAGAAGGAAATAGTATTTAGAATCTGGACTCAGTAGTTCTGACAGTCTCAGTAGTTCTGACATGTAACTACTACTGTTCAAGTTACATGTACTCCCTTAAAAAGAAGTCATATCACATGGTTTAATTCTCAACATCCCCTACACAATGCAGAACACTCAAAATATGAAACAAAAAAATGTATTCCGGTTTGACATAATTAAATATGCAGTCAATTGTTCTGAGTAATACACTTTAATCCCTATGGTAAGAATGACGACTTAAAAAAAAAAAATTTAAAGGCATTTTCATGGGCCAATGATTTGCCCAGTCAACCACTCTTAGTCCAATCCTGAAGTTTTATTGTGGATCTGTTTACCATTCAAGAAAAAAGAAGATAGTACCTGTGCTGAAATTTAGAAGGTGGGAACAGTTGATAAGAAAGAAAATGTGAAAGAAAATCGCATCATCATTTTGTAGGCTGTTCTATTAAATTTCTCAAGGAAAAAATTTGCTCTGAGACTGGCTGTGATTCAGTTCAGCTATTTCCTAATACACTACAGGGTTTAGTTTATGTAATAACACTCCATTTCCATAGCTTGTCTTTTGTTTAAGGACCTCAGAGCATTTTCAAATGCACCATCTCCTTCATCCTCCCAATGTCCCTGTGAAGTGGGTAGTAGGCTGCAGGTAGCTTCATCTGTCTTTTATAGGTGAGTCTCCCAGGGCCCCAGCTCAGGGCTCCATCCACTGGCCTGTTCAGTCTCTCATTCACGCCCACGGTTTGCCTAACCTGATGCTTCTTAGTTTTTAAAACCCGTATCTCCTCCAGATAAACCTAAACATATGACACTTTCTGGGATCTCATTCTTCCAAGAGGGGAGCATTTACGAAAACCACATCGGAGAGTAAGTTTCCATCCCTTCAGAAAGATGTATTGAACACCTAGTATATTCCAGACACTATTCTAGGCACTGGGCACAGAGCAGTGAACAAAACAGGAAAAAAAAAAAACAAAAACCTTGCTCTTTTTGGAGCTAACATTCTCATGGGGAGACAGACAGTATACATAAGTAAATAAATTATATGGTATGTAGGTGGTAAGTTGGTTCTATTGAAAAAAAATAAAGCAAGGGGAACTGGGGAGGGGTGAGTTTTAGGTGTTGGGGACCTCAGCAAAAAAAGTGACATTTGAACAAAAACTTTAAAGAGTGAGCCAGGATGCTGCCTGGGGAAGGACATTCTAGTCAGGGGAGGAACTTGCACAAGGGCAGTGAGGAGGAAGCTTGTCTGAGGAGTTTGAGGAAAGAGAGGCCAGAGCGTAGCCAAGGCAAAACTTTGGAGGGTCTTGAGGGTCTTGGCTTTTAGACTGCATGACATGAGGACATATGAAGGATCTGAGAGGGGACTGTTGTCTTCTGCTGACATGTCCCAGCCTAGAAGATTGTGGGGTACTTTATTTAAGATGCTTGTTTTCATTGGGACAAGAGGGTTTTGTCTGGATTTTCCAAATATAAACTTCTGGTAAAATATTGAATACATCTTTTCCTCTTCAAATTATGCATGTTCATGTCCTAAGGCTGCCTTAACAAAGTGCCACACATTGGATGGCTTAAAACAACAGTTAAACTTAAATAGTGGGGGCTGAAACTCCAAAGTGAGGGTGCCAGCAAGGCCATGATACCTGTAGGGGAGCCTTTCCTTGCCTCTTCCTAGCTTCTGGTGGTCTGTAGACAATGTGTGGCCTTCTGTGGTAGCAGTTCCATCAGTCCAGTCTCTGCCTCTGTGATCACGTGCCTTCCCCCATAGGTCTCTCCTCTTCTTATGAAAACATAGTCATATTGGATCAGGGGCCCAACCTACTTCAGTAAAACCTCATCTTTTTTCCCCCTTTTCTTTTTTTACATATTAAAGATGTGGGGTACAATTCAGGGTTAGGTACATAAGTGATTGTCGTACAGGTGAAGTTTGGGCACCTCCCATTGGTCCTCACTTCGCCTGGTTGGAATCAGGTACCCTTACTGATGTTATGTGCACACTCTGCCCCCTGTCCCCCGCAGTGTCCTGCTACACCAATCCCTTTCTTGTAGTATAATGATAAATGTTCAGGGTCCACTTCTGAGTGAAAACATGTGGTACTCAGTTCTTTGTTTCTGTGATAGATCACTGAGTATGATGGTCGCTAAATCCATCCAAGTTGCTGTTAAGTTCATAATTTTGTCCTTCTTTATACCTGTGTAATATTCCATCATGTAGATGTACATTTTTTTAAACCAGTCCACTTTCGGTGGACAGGACAGTTGATTCCATGTTTTTGCTATTGTCAACAGTGCTGCAATAAACATGCATGCTCAAGTATCTCTTTTTTTTTTTTTTTTTTTTAGTTGGAGTCCCACTCCATCGCCCAGGCTGGAACTACAGGCACACACTACCACACCCGGCTAATTTTTTTGATTTATTGTAGAGACGAGATCTCACCAAGTTTCCCGGGTTGATCTGGAACCTGCAGACTCAGGCAATCCACTAGCCTCGGCCTCCCAAAGTGCTAGGACTACAGGCTGAGACAACAAACACAGCTAGGAACGATTTGAGTTCCTTCAGGTATATTTCCATAAGAGGGATTGCTGAGTCATATGGAAGGTTGAGTTTTAGATCTTTTAGAGATTGCCGCACTGTTTTCCACAATAACCTAGTCTTAACATAACTACGGGTATACCTTGGTTTATTGCACTTTGCAGATATTGTGTTTCTTTCAAATTGAAGGTCTGTGGCATCCCTGCATTGAGCAAGTCTATCAGCACCATTTTTCCAGCAGTATGTACCCACTTAGTGTCTTTGTATCACATTCTGGTAATTCTCTTCCCAGTATTTTAAACATTATTATTATGATTATTCTGTTATGGTAATCTGTGATCAGTGTTCTTGGATGTTACTACTGTAATTGTTTGGGAGTGCTGTAAACCATGCCCATTATAAAAAGGGGAATTTAACTGATAAATGTTATATGTGTTCTGACTGCTACACTGGCTGGAAGTTTCCCCATCTTTTTCTCTTTCCTGGGGCTTCTCTGTTCCCTGAGATACAACAACATGTAAATTAGGCTAATGAATAACCCTACAATGGCCTCTGTGTGTTTAAGTGAAAGGAAGAGTCACATGTCTCTCACCTTCAATCAAAAGCTAGAACCAACTAAGCTTAGTGAGGAAGACATGTTGAAAGCTGAGACAGGTTGAAAACTAGGCCTCTTGCGCCAAACATAGCCAAGTTGTGAATGCAAAAGAAAAGTTCTTGAAGGAAATTAAAAGTGCTACTCCAATGAACACATAAATGATTTTTTTAAAAACAAAAAAAAATGAAACTGCCTTATTGCTGAGATGGAGAAAGCATTAGTGGTCTGGAGAGAAGATCAAACCAGCCACAATAATTCCCTTAAATCAAAGCCTAATCCCGAGCAAGGACCTGACTCTCTTCAATTCTATGAAGGCTGAGAAAGGCGAGGAAGCTGTAGAAGAAAAATCCGAAGCTAGCAGAGGCTGGTTCATAAGGTTTACAAAAGAAGCCCTCTCCATAACATAAAAGTACAAGGTGAGGCAGTCAGTGTTGATGGAAAAGCTGCAGCCAATTATCTAGGAGATCTGGCTAAGATCATTCATGAAGGTATCTACTCTATACAATAGATTTTCAATGTAGATAAAACAGTCGACTATTGGAAGAAGATGCCCTCTAGGATGCTTGTAGCTAGAGAGGAGAAGTAATACTTGTTTTCAAGCTTCAAAGGATAGGTTGAATCTAGTAGGACTAACGCAGCTGGTGACTTTAAGTTGAACCAATGCTCATTGATCATTCTGAAAATCCTAGGGTGCTTAAGAAGTATACTAAATCTACTCTGCCTGTGCTTGATAAATGGAACAACAAAGTCTGCATGACAGTACATCTGATTAGAGCAGATAAAATGCCGAATATTTTAAGCTCACTGTTGAGATCTACAACTCAGAAAAAAAAAAGATTACTTTAAAAATTAATGCTTATTAACAATGTGCTTGGTCGCCCAAGAGCTCTGATGGGGGTGTACAAGGAGATGAATGTTGCTTTCATGCCTGCTCACACAGCAGTCATTCTGCAGCCTATGGATCAAGGAGTCATTTTGACTCTCAAGTCTTACTAAGAAATAAATGTAAGGCTACAGGTGCCCTAGAGAGTGATTCCTCTGATGGATCAAGGCAAAGTAAATGGAAAACTTCTGGAAAAGATCCACCATTCCGGATGCCATAAAGAATATTTGTAATTCACGGGAGGAGGTCAAATAGCAACATCGACAGGAGTTTGTAACAAGCTGATTCCAACTCTCATGAGAATGACTTTGAGGGGTTCAAGAAGTTAGTGGAGGAAGTAACTGTAGATGTAGTGGAAATGGAAAGAGAACTAGAATTAGAAGTGAAGCCTAATTCAGTCAGACATGGCTTAATTGCTATAATATACTGATAAAACTTGAATGGATGAAGAGTTGCTTCATATGAACAAGCAAAGAAAGTGATTTCTTGAAACGTAATCTACTCCTGGCTAAGAAGCTGCAAACACTGTTGACATGACAAAAAAGAATTTAGAATATTCCACAAACCTACTTGATAAAGCAATGGCAGGATTTGAGAATATTCATTCCAATTTTGAAATAAGGTCTACTGTGGGTAAAATTCCATCACATGCTACAGATAAATTTTACAGGGAAGGACGAGTCAATCAATGTGGCAAACTTCACTGTTGTCTTATTTTCAGAAACTGCCACAGTCACCCCACCCTTCATCAATCACCTCCCAGATCAGTTTTGTGACTCCTTTTATTGTGGTGGTCTGGAACTAAACCCACGGTATCTCTGAGGTAAGCCTGTAATTCCATCTACAATTGACCCTATTTCCAAATAAGTTCACATTTGAGGTACTGAAGGTGAGCGTTTCAACACATCTTTGGGGGAGGAGGAAACAATTCATAACACCATATCTCCCAGCAATTCTGGCCCAGCCCCCTAGGTTGTACACCTGCCTACTGAGAATCGGTTCCTGACCTAGTCAGTGAAAGTGTAGTTAGAAAGCATCCAGGGTGAGGACATTGGCACTAGTACTAGGAATTTTGGCAAAGGATTAGGAAAGGTACCCAGTGCCTGATCTCAAGAAGCTTATTCCTTGCTGATGAGCTAGGAAGGAGAGCCATTCTCAGGACACAGCCAGGTGTGCAAAGGCCACAGCTGTGCTTCTTATTCTGGGTTCGTATCTAGTCTAACTTCATGTGTGCGTGTGTGTGAATCAGTGTGAACTTATGTTTGTATATGTGACTGTGAGGATGTATGTGTGTCTTGGCCTGTGTGCCTCTGTGTGTGACACCTAAGTTAGTGTGTATTTACCTCCATGAGCATGTATGACAGTAGGCAGATGATGAAATGCATGACCACAGGTGCAGGTTTGTGCATGTCTGTCAGTCTTCATGCATATGTTTACAGTACACACACAGAATCTCTGCTGAAATTCCAGATGTTGTCATGAACAAAGCGAAACAGACAGTTGTGGGTTATCTGAGCCTGTCAGCCCCAAAGAGCAGCTTCATTTTTCCAGGCTCCACTGGTATTCATTCACACTCACTTCTCACTGAGGAGAGAGCAAACTCAGTGACCCTGCTCCTCCCCAGAAGCTGAAGAGAAAACAGAATCTCTGCAAAAGGACAGTTCTTCTAAACTTATAGCCTTCACGATCATTTGGAACAATCTAGTAGCAGGAAAAGTAATAGATAAGTTAGGCAGATGTTTCCAACTCATCAAAAGAATCCAGAAACTCCCCCATTAAATCTGGCTTATAGGAAAGGGAAAAGAAGACGAATGACTGGCCTATCCATCAAAGGTCTCATGACACAAAAAGATAATGTTTGAGAAACAGCAAAGTACTAACAAAAGCAGGATATTGCGGGAATGCTGGATACCTAATCTTTCGTGAGCACACCTAGAGAAAGGAGAAAGCAGGGTGGTGCTCTGAGATTGTTGTGGAAAAGAGGACCATACTCCAGGGCCTTTCACTACAAGACTGACGAGAGAGTGGAGGCCAGGTGGCCTGGGTGGTGTGTACCAGCGCCTTCAGCGTCCTCGCTGATATCACGAGACTTCCTCCTACTAGTTTTTAGGCATACAGTAAGAGCCAGAGTGTGCTCCGAGTCTTTGCTCTAAAAATTGTTCAACCCATGGAGCCAACAGGGAGGTCATGGTCATGATGGAAGAAGGGTAAGATTGGGAACTCAGAAGAATACTAACCTACATTTTGATAAACTATGTAGCAAGCACTGTTCACAAAACTCATATGATCCTCACAACAACTTATGAGGTCCAATGGTTGCCATTTCCCTTTTATAGATGAGAAAACAGACACCCAGAGCAATTAAGTAACTAGCTCAAGATCTACAGCCATAAGTAGCAAGGAAATAATTGCCACCCCCCAGATGTTAGTTATATTGCAAGTTTTCTTCATTTTCCTGATGACTAGACCAGGTTACCATTTTTCTTTCCTGGCAGCTAAAGAGTGCTAAGTTTTTGCTGTAAAACTTTTCAACTCTAGAACATTGTTGTGCATTTGAGTTGGGTTGAAAACAAGACCAAGTCATCCAACCTCCTTAAACACGGCACCAATATCAAAGTCACAGAATTTAAAGATGAACGATATCTTTTGAGGCAAAGGTGATAGGATTAGCAGTCTGGCTGGGTGAATCCACAGGTATTCTTCTCCTTATCGTGAGTTTAGTGATATTCCACAAATCATTCACCTATTCTGGCCTAACTTTCCTCGTCTGAGAATCGAGGAGTTTTGAAAAGACTATATTATGGCTAAGCTCTAGAATTCTGTTGTACACCAGAAAGGTGTGTCATAAAAAATATCAACACTCCCTTGGGGGAAGACCTAGGGTTCTAATAGAGCACTGTAAACAAAAAAAGCATTGGATAGTCAGGCATAATGATCGTTTTATGATTATTAGAAAGCCCAGCCAGGAAGCACTTACACATGTTAACAGGAGCAGTATCCAAACCCTGGCCAAGTAGGTCTTACAGGAATCTTTCCTGATATGAGGAACGCTATTTTTCTAGGGAAGTAACAACCCAGGAAGGCCAATACTTAAGGGCTGACTCAGCACATCCCAAATATTGCAGCCATCATGGAGGACAACCTCTCTGTCCTATGAAATGGTTCCCAGGTCAGCTTAAGATCCCATCGGATCATCAGTCTGGCAAAATGGAGCTTGCTGTTCCCCCTTTCTCCTCCTCCCAGCCTTTTTGACCACCCTCACTCACCTCACTCACCCTCACTCACCCAGTTCAGCCTGCATTTTCCAGTCTAGGTCCCTGAGTCTGTGACCAAAGAATGTGGAGATGTGCCTAGACCTGAGGACTCCAGCCTTGCCAGCAAGAGGGAAAGAAACGGCTGTTTTGCATCCTCTTCACAAACTGCCATTTCTTTCAATATTATGAAGTCTACTGAAAAACTAAATCAAAGAGACAGCCCCGTTCGAAAGAGGGAGATTCATGAGACTGGCGCCTGCTGAGGCTCCCCTCCTCTTTCCATGGACGCATCAATATTCCCTGGGCTGCGCCCTGGAGCGGCCCAGGCTGAGCGCGGGCGCTGGAGGCGCTGTGGCCTTTCCCAGACTCCGGCTCCCCCTCAGTGCCTGCTCCTCCCTCCCAGACCCCTTTGCTCCTCCTCGCTGTTGTTTACAAGGAGCTTCCCAGCTCTCTAAATTAAACCCTGTAAGGTCTGCCACTCTCGGAGGCCACGGAGCCCCATGAGCCGACTTGTGGCATTTATTAGCGCAAGAGGAAAAGTGCTTGCCTCATCAGAGGGAGCAGCTGGAGACAGCGAGCTTTTCAAAGGCGCGGAGCTGACCTCTAGCGCAGCTGCTGGATGCCTGGGGATTGCAGACTCAGAGGATTCTCATCCTCTCCTTCTCCTTCTCCCTCTCTCTCCCCCCTTCCTCCCAGCCTCTCCCTCCCTCCGCCTCTCTGCCTCTCCCTCCCTCCCTCTCTCTTTCTCCCTCTCCCTCTCCCACTCCTCCCGGCAGCCTCCAGCCTCCACCCACTCCTTTCAGTAGTGTCCTGACCTTGCAAGGCCTGAATCCCCCCCATCCATCTCCCTACATTGTGTCTCTCCGGTGAACTCATGCTGGGAGATTAATTGCTGCTATCACCCCTAATCCATCACACTTCCCAAAGATTGTTTTGACATCTAGTTAATTTTTGGCTGATGATTTATCAAATTCTTATTACTGTGCTCTGAAGGGGCTCATTTATTGTGTTGATTCATGGTAATGATAAAGGGGAAGCATTTTGAATTTTAACTACATTTCCTTCATGCTTCTTCCACCCAGTATAGTAAAAAAAAAAAAAGGAAAAGAGGAGGAGGAGGGGACTGTAGCCAGGAAACTCTTAAACAATTCGGAATGGGAAAGAAAAGGGAGAGGGGAGAAAATTCTCCCATTATGTGAGCAAAAGGTAAAAGTCTGAAAAGGGTTACATATATATACACATACACATGTACGAAGTATTTTTAGCATCTGGGTCTGAACGATGTTTGGAAAACTCATACCCTTAAGGCTCTTAAACATTTATTGCCCTGTAATATTACCTAAATGTCTACTACCACTCTATTCAAATAGAACTTAATGGTAAATGACTTCAGTCATGTACCCGTGGAAATGTAAAATGAGTGCCTCTGCCAGGCCAGATGGCCATCCCGCCTTTTAAAAGCGCAAGGAGACTTTTCTTCTCTGCTCCGGTCACTCCCCAGACTTTCCAAATTTCTCATTTGCCACTCAGCTTTTTTTTAATAAACCCAGATGGTGGGAAGGAGCCCAAGGCCAATGTCCACCCTTTTCGCAAAGACTGAGAGAAGCTGGTGCCCCAGGGATTGAGTTGAGAGGAGGGAAAGGCAGTCACTGAGAATCACAGGGGATGTGATTAATCCAGGCAGGGGGCCAGCAGGGGACAGATTCCAGGCCACGCACTTCCACAAAATGAGAACAGGATTTCCAAAGGGAAGAAACATGCAGGAATAAGGGACTCTAATAAGTCTTTCATCAGGAATCTCCAACAGGAGACTCCAGCAAAAAGATACAAGCTTTCATATGCCATTTATAAATACATGAGCTTCCATATACGAGCCTTCTGGATCTAGAACAGACCTGTTTTTAGTTGTTCTTAGCACCAAGTATATATTAGGGAAGTGCCCATTTCACTATTTCTCCACACTCCTCCCCACCAATACCTGTCCCAAGTTCCAGCCCCCATGACACTCTTGACATTCAGCCTTCCTTCTTTCTCTACATCTCACCAGGTCGCTTGAATCACTGGAGAAAATCAGGATTACCCCCCAAGTCTTTCATGGATCATTGTTGCAGTCCTGTGCAAAGGAATACATGAGTCTCACAGATGCAATGACTCCGTGTGTCATGAGATGAAGATGGCCTGGCAAGAAGTTATCAAGTGCCCTCCCTGCGCCCATATGAAAAACTTGGGCAGTAGTCTCTCATCTTTTATTTTTTGAGAAATTATATAAAATTTTCTTTCTCTTAAAAATAAGAAACCATTTAGGCCTAGAAATATATTTGCATATATATACACTGGGGGAAGGCAATTATTGAAATTATTTCCATTTTAGTGTAGTTATTACTTTTGTCAGATCTTAATTTACATCTCACCAACTTTAATATTCTTTTCCAAACATTTTCCACCATCTTAAGAGATGTTATCTATGTATTACTTTCTGTTCACCATAATCAGAAGTGTCTAGATGCTGATGGTAACCACTTTGAGCACCTCTTGTAATTTCAGAAGTCAAATGTGACTTGTATCCATCTTTTGTTACTGGTATATATTGAATATTACAATTTTAATACAGTTTTTTCTTTTGTTAGAATATGTACACTTTTTTTGGCATGCTTGGTATATTGACTTGTAGTTGCTTAGTATTTTCTGTTAATGTTTAAAAACACATATTACCTGTCATTCAGTCTTGTTTTACTTCACATTGTGCATATTTGCATCTTCTCTATTTCTCTTGATCAGTCTGGCTAGACTCTTCCCCTCTCAGTAATGGCACTACTATTCAATTAGCTACACAGGCTAAAGTGCTCAGTACCAAGCAGCTTATGTCACATGCCTATAGCCAATCCACCTACAAACCATTTAGGACAAGAGATACCCTGCATTTGACCACTCCTTACCACTGCTCCCTATACCACCTTAGTCCATCCCTCTCCAACGCTCTGCCACTGTTCCTCTAGGTCCCTTCCATTCCCAGCTAAGAGCATTGGCCACTCAACCTTCCCAGCCTTCTTCCATTATGTCAGAGCTGAAGCAGGTCCCACCTGGGCATAGGTCTTCCCCAATTCTGCTCTTTCCCTAGGAGAGTCCACCTAGTCAGTTATCTCCTCTGTGCTCCCTACTGTCAGCCCCCAACACCCCCACCCCTCACCACAGGCTCTTTCTCTCATCACCATTAAAGTCAAGTTGAATGCAGCCTAGAAAGAAAAAGATCCATTTGGACCCCAGAGTTTCAACGCTCCCTTCCTGCACTCCATTCACAGTCAAGAGTCTCAAAAGAGGCATCTCACTCCCTGTCTCCACCTCCTCACCTGTCTCACACCTCAAGGAACTTTCGTCATGATTGCACCCTACTGCTCTTGCCCTAATCCCAACTACCTCCTTAGTGCTATACTTTTTTTTTTTATGTGAACATAAATTTTTATTTCTTTTTTTCTTTTTCTTTTTTTATAATCAATATTTTTTATTATGATTTTATGGGGTACAGTTAAGGGTTAGGTGTACAATTACGGTTCATTCAGGCACCCTGTTGATAAGAGGTGTTTCCCCATCCCCAGACAGATATTTGCGACTGTTAATCCCATCTCCCTCCCCCCCCATAGTTTCCCAG